>NW_027412574.1:9339988-9341459 GCF_025532065.1 Leptinotarsa decemlineata
TAGAAAAATTATTTTCAAAGATTTTGGTGCAGGTAAAAAATTGCAATTGTTATTAACAAAATAAGATTTAAAAAAATGGTATTTAGTTTTTCGTAAATAACTCAAAAAATAATAATATTTAAGCAATTTTGACACAAGCTTGTTAAAGAGGAGGAAATCCAAAAAAAAAGTCTCGACTTCCGAAACTCTATCTCCATTAGTTACAGTTTTAATTTGACGTTGAAAATAGGGTTCCGCGCGGCTGTTACGGCATGCGCGCGCTGCCGATAAGAAGAGTTCATCAAAAAAAATACTTTTTTTATAACATAAAATTCCATTTGAAAAATTTGAAAAAACTTAAGTATATTTTTAATACTTGAATGAATCGAGTCCCGTAGAGAAAAAAGTATAATGGGAAAAAAGATATATGGCCTATAAATTTCAAACTTCGTGGAGCCCTTTTCATATAAATATATACTTCATACGATCCTGCGATAAAAGTTCATGAGAATTCATTAATTTGTTAATTATGATTTTTTGTAACTATTGCAAAATGAAATATCTAAAAATTGTAGATAATTTTTTTTTCAATTGATATTTAGCTATGTCTATTTTCACAATAAACAATGGCAGTTATTAACATAGGATATGAATTTTTTGCTATTTTCTCTAGAGACAATTATGATTAAAAAAAATGTCCTCAATTTTAATTTTCAATTGTTTAAAATCGATTTTTTTATATTTCGATTGTTTAAATAATTAGTTATGAAATGATTTTGCTTTTAAAAATCATAATTCACACTTTTAAATAGTTTGGCAAAAAAATGTATTCATTATTTAATTGTTTATTAGTTTAACAATTCGCGATAAACAAATATTGAAGCAGAATAAAATTATAAAGACAGCTACATATAAAAAAGTGCCATACACTTTTTTTTTCATAATATTAATATTATAATATGATTTTTTTATGTCACTTTTTCATATATAGCTTCTGAAGCAGAAATATAGAAGACACATTTCTAATGTGGACGTTATACAGTGTGTAAAAGCCAAATGAAATAAATTCATTATTTCGGTTACTGTACATATTTGAAAAAATCACGAAACACGTCAAATATTAATTATAATTTCACATTCTTCAACGTAAAAATGCACCCCTACCTTCAACCCCCTTCGAATGACAGGTACAACCCCCAATTTTTTGAATGGGAAGTATAGCTTGTGAGGCACCTTTGGTGTAGTAATCATTATTACTGGAGTTTTTTCCCAACACCAAATCGTTATTTTTAACACCTCGACACGTGTTTCGATCACCAAGTGATCATCTTCAAGAGGAAGATTGAGCTTTGTGATATATCGTTTGATAATGATAATCATTTGTAAAACTGTTATTTTATACATTTCCGTTATTCTAACCATTTGTCAGATTTGAAGTTAACGAACTTTAAACCTTGATTAAAATATTGATAACTAATGTTGTAACATACAA
>NW_027412575.1:0-36903 GCF_025532065.1 Leptinotarsa decemlineata
AAGGTTTCTTGGACAACAAAGAAACAACTGTGTGTTTCCCTTTCAACTACTGAAGCTGAGTACATTACTTCTTGCAATGCTGCTTGTGAAGGAATTTGGTTGAAAAATCTGATAACTGACATGAGAATAAACTTTTGTATTCCCATACAAATATTTGAGGACAATCAGGGATGTATTCAGCATTCCAAGAATCCCGATACAAAACGGTCCAAACATATTGATATCAAATATCATTTCATCAGAGAAAAAGTAATAACCAAAGAAATAGAGCTGAGATATGTGGAATCGAACAGGCAAGAAGCAGATATACTGATGAAAGGACTGACAAGAGATATGTTTTTTAGAGCTCCGAAGTCTATTAGGATTGAATGATGGACTTCTTATTCAGGCGGGGTTGAGTTATGAATATGAGAACATCATTCAGTTTAGTTGATTTATAATTTTATTTTATCTAGTTGTATATAGTTGCTATTGTATCAAAAAAAAAAGAAAAACAGTTTTTGTCAATAAAAGTCAAATGAAACATTTCATTTTTCTTCAACTGAGGAAAGTTATTATTTCCAAAAAATACTCATCTGGACCCGCGTTTCACCAACTAAGTTGGTGTCTTCATCTCCTGAAAATGCCAACTAAGCTCAAAAAGATATTTATAATATTAAATATAATAATATCTTTAATAATATATTATAATATGTATATGACCTAGCCCAGTATCATTTGTATTGTTTTCAGTTTTAAGGACTGATTCAGACATTGTAGTCTCAAGTTATCTCGATTATGGTCTACGTCGCTGTCTTAAGAATTTTAAAGGTGATGAATGATAATTATAATTTTGAATATTACTGGAGTTTTTTCAGTCCTGAAAAATCCGAATTTATCTCACTTCTTATGGAAACACCCCCGTATCTTCCGTAATATTCGAGGTGGAACGATGAAACTCTCAGGACTGATGGAAATGCTCAAATTGCACATACCACCTGAATGAGGTTGGCCAAAGTGATATACACTGTCCGCCACTCGCGATGGAACGCCCCATTTTTAGGTAAAAAATATTACGGCGCAAAATAGTTCGCTTCCAATACCTGAACCCCTTCATTCTATCTGGAGAGAACTCTCAGGTATGAAAGATACAGATGCTGCGAGATGCTATCATCCATTTTGAGCCTATCTGAGGAAAATGTCACAGCACCACATTCTCAGATTATCGAGATAGTGTGAAGCAGTGTATGAAAAATTATCGAAGGCGGCATTTATTATAACTGAAGAAGATTATTCGTAAAACTAATTCTGGTTGCTGAACATCCAAATTCTATCCCAACCAGAAGTGAGAGCTCTCGATTGATGAGCAAAAAATGGAAAAAATCTATATTCAAAGGTTCACATCTCGAAAACTGTACAATTCTGAGCTTTAGCTGTGGACACTTTCAATCAGCACATCAAGAACTACAACATATCAAAATTTCGGCAAAATTCAAGGCAAGCCATTTCTCATAAGAAATGTGCGGGTCCTTTATCAAAATATGGGGAAACATTTTACCATCCGAAACAAAATTAATCTTCATACTCATTCCAACACCGAAACAACTGTTAATTTTTAAAGAAAAAATCGCACTTGTTGTACAGGTAGAATTTAGATTATTTTACCTACTTGCTGAATTGTTGTCTGAAATCATTTTGAAGGGATTGAATTACATCAGTTTCATTGAATCATGCGGTGCCCTGAAATCACCATGGAAAACAGTTGCTCATTGATATTTACTGTCAACCTGACAATATTGTTGAAAGATCTTGTATTGATCCCAGACCAGTTTTTCATTGCATTTGTTGTTTCTAGTATTGTTGTTCTTTGAATCACCATTGTTCCTGTTGTTTCTGCCGTGTTTTTGTTCCCATTGTGTTTATTGTTCCTGTATTTGTGTTTGATTATGTTCCAGTTGTTTTCTGTTCGTGAGTTCCTGTTTATATTTTAATATTTCTGAAGTTCCCATTTCAACTGATATCAGCTCATTTTGATTGACAAAGTTCAACATGGCACGTCTGTCACTTCAAGCAAAAATTGAAATTGTTTGTGAAGGGGTGAGGTCTTATCGTGAAGTGGCCGCTGAATTTAATAGAAGACACCCGCTAGAGGTAGCTGTACACCCTGGAACTGTACATAAAATATATAATCTATTCGTGAGCACCGGCCAAGTAACAAAGGACAGAAAAATTGTAAAACATCATATTGATGATGATACGATATTGGCGGCTCATCAAGCTGATCCTAGAATTAGTTTCAGAAACTTATCGCTTCAACTCAATATGAGCCGCAGTAAAATATGGAGGTGTTTAAAGAGGCATAAAATGCATGCTTTCAAACCCAAATTTTTACATACTTTGCACGAAGGAGATGAAATCCGCCGTATGGAGTATTGTTTATGGATACAGGGAAATTATCTCAATGACAGAAATTTTTCAAAGTATATCTATACAGTGATGAGGCCCTTTACCACGAATGGTATTGTATCTTTCCAGAATATGAGGTTTTGGCTGAACAAAATCCAAATTGGTTGGTGAATTGTAGAGACCAAATATCTCAGAAAGTTAATGTGTGGTGTGGCCATTTTTTTTTCGGTCAAAATTTAAACGGACGACTATTCGTTGATTTTTTCGAAAATGCATTTTCCGATGTATTGGAAGAACTACCTTTGAATGTGAGACACAGCATGATTTTTCAGTTAGATGGTTCACCAGTTCACAATAGTGGCATAATAAGGATTTGGTTGAATAGGAATCTACCAATGAAATGGATGGGACCCAATAGCCTTCCCCAGATTTAACTCCACTGGATTTTTATTTATGGGAAACTTGAAAAATAAAGTTTATAAGGATAGGCAAACAAATAAGGAAGATCTCCGTGCAAGAATTATACAAGCGTGTAGAGAAATCACACCTAGAGAACTGAGAAGAGTTAGAGAAAGTAATATAAGGCGCATAGAAAAATTTGTTCGGTTGGAGGGAAATTTCATAGAAGGCATGAAAATATAAAATTGTCAACAGTTAAATCATTTGAAATTGATTGTTTTGTTTTTTAATTGAAAATGTGATTTTGAAAGTAGTACTTCGAAAGAATTTTTGAACTACATAACATTTTTTGCCACAAAATATCCTTGTTTTTTTTAATAATGGGAAAATGAGAATATGAACTAACATTAACCATCATAAAACCTCACTGATTACATGTTTCTGTTCCTCTTACAAAATTACCATTTTCTCACTTATTGAGAAGGAATAACTTTCCTGACAACAAAATAAAAAATAAATTATTTTGTGTGAAAACAAAAGTCGAGTTTCTCTTAAACAATTTCGTTCATGTTTTGATGTCAAAACAAAAAAAAATCTACTTCAATTATTACGGAAGGTACGGGGGTATTTCCATGAGAAGTGAAACAAATTCGGATTTTTCAGGACTGAAATTTATTCAGGAAAAAAGTGTAATCGTAGTAAGTTGGTAGTCCTGATCACGAATCTGAAGGAATTTTGAGCCTATTTTGCCCCCTAATATGTTTTACCGGAAAAATGGGGTGTTCCATCGTGAGTGGCGGACAGTCTTTATCACTTTGGCCAACCCCATTCAGGTGGTAGGTGCATTTTGAACATTTCCATCAGTCCTGAGAATTTCATCGTTCCACCTCGAATATTACGGAAGATACGGGGGTGTTTCCGTAAGAAGTGAGACAAATTCGGATTTTTCAGGACTGAATTTTTTTCAGGAAAAAAGTGTAATCGTAGTAAGTTGGTAGTCCTGATCGCGTATCTGAAGGAAATTTGAGCCTATTTTGCCCCCTAATATGTTTTACCGTAAAAATAGGGTGTTCCATCGCGAGTGGCGGACAGTGTTTATCGCTTTGGCCAACCCCATTCAGGTGGTAGGTGCATTTTGAGCATTTCCATCATCAGAGAGTTTCATCATTTTACCTCGAATATTACGGAAGATACGGGTGTGTTTCCATGAGAAGTGAAACACACTGTATACAGTGTGTCCAAGATAAAGGATCCTAAGCATGGGAATCTCAGTACCTATTGGAGATACAGCTTAGGTTAAATTAGGAAAAAGTTGTGTTCTTTAAAGCTTATTCACATGCCGTTTAGAAACTTGAAAAATTTTCATGGCCTGCTGAGATATTTGGGAAAAACGAGAATTTGACAATATCAATTTTATTTTTTTCTGACTTTATTTGAAAAGATATCAAAAAACGAATAACACTTTTTCATTGGCACTTTCAAGGTACTACACGATGGTATTTTTAGTTTTTATATCCGACGTTTCGTTTTCAAAAAACCATCATCATTTTTTATTACGAATTCAACGATGTAACACATGCCATTGTTTTCTTTTTAGTTTAAGGGAAAATTACATTTTTTCTATTTTTAAAATGTATTTTTAAGTAGGTTAATAATGATTTTTTTTAAAGTAATGAAAACAACAAAGAAATTAACGCATTTTTTATTTAATTCAAAGGAATTGTTCAAACAGGTTTCCGTTATTTTCCAAACATAAGTATGATCTTCTAACTGTAGAACTTAAAACATCACGTAACATCTCTGGTGTAATACTGTTAAATGCGACAGTTACACATTCTCGTAACTGCTGTTCAGTTTCAAAAGAATGTTGGTAAACCCCGGTTTTCAACAAAACCCCCATATGAAGAAGTCCAGAGGAGTTAAGTCAGGGGATCGCGCTGGCCAAGACACTTCACTAAAGGTTCCAATCCACCTTCCAGGAAATCGCTGCGAAAGATACTCTGAACTTGTCTAGAATTGTGCAGGAGCACCGTCTTGTTGAAAACCAACATTATTGACCAGGTAAATTATCTAAACAGTCTTCTACATAGTTTTGCATAAATGATGGTATCGTTCGGCTCAAAGAATTATAGTAAAAAACCGACCTAGTATTTTAGTTCCTAAAATTGCACACACATATTAAACCCAAAACGTTCTTGATGTCTTGAATATTTTCTTAACACGCGATTTTGCTGAACCCAGTAATGCGTATTGCGGCGGTTGAAGATACCATTATTAGTGACCATACTTTCGTCGGACCATATTATTTTGAAGGGAAATTATAATCTTCTTCACACGCGCGTGTATACCATTCGCAAAAATTTCGGCGCCGTTCGAAATCCCTAGTTTAAGTCCTGGCAAATCCTAAATTTATAGGGGTGAATCTATTTTTACGCAAAATAAATTGAGCTGTGGATTTGGCTATCCTACAATATTTTCGATTTGCCTAGTTGATATTTCAGGTCTCAACAACTGCTGTAAAACATTATTTTTGGCTTCTTCTGAAGATTTCTTTTTTCGAGATAAAACAGGCTTTTTAAATGAACCATATCTTTTAAATTTCGAGCCAGCTCTAAGAAAATGGACTTACATGGCTGCTTTCTTTCTGGATATGTATTAAGATACATTGCTGCTGTATTTACAGTATTTTTGGGCACAAAATGTAGCACATTAGCAGTCAAACTTTTCTTCATGGCTATAAGCTACCCGGCATATTCGACATAATAACACAATATTATCTATTCAACAATAAACAATAATAACGACAACAGTAACAATAACTCTAAAAACAACAACTCAACAAACAGGCTAACAACAACGACAATTACTATTTTATCGTGTAATTAAATAATATTTGACAGCTCGGTGACAGGTATTTACGTCAAAGCATTTGTTTGCAACGCCTACTTAAAGATTTTTTTAAAATAGAAAAAAATGTAATTTTCCTTTAAACTAAAAAGAAAACAATGGCATGTGATACATCGTTGAATTCGTAATAAAAAATGGAATCAGATACAGGGTGTACTTTTGTTTCGGTCATATAAAAAAATAAAGTTGATGATGGTTTCTTGAAAACGAAACGTCGGATATAAAATCTAAAAATACCATCGTGTAGTACCTTAAAAGTGCCAATGAAAAAGTGTTATTCGTTTTTTGATATCTTTTCAAATAAAGTCAGAAAAAAATAAAATTGATATTGTCAAATTCTCGTTTTTCCCAAATATCTCAGCAGGCCATGAAAATTCTTCAAGTTTCTAAACGGCATGTAAATAAGCTTTAAAGAACACAACTTTTTCCTAATTTAACCTAAGCTGTATCTCCAACAGGTACTGAGATTCCCATGCTTAGGATCCTTATCTTGGACACACTGTATATAATGGAGAAAGGTTAATGCAGTCAAGCTGCTTCAATCGAAGACTGCCTGCCCGGTACTGACGATGCCCGACAGACTGAAACAGCTGTCTACCGGTGGCTCTTAAATTGAAATCAATATGGGAATGATCAAAATAGTAGATTTTTTTAGATACCTATATATATATATATATATATATATATATATATATATATATATATATTTTTTTTTTTTTCTTTACTCACACACAAGGTTTTATCCTCAGTGGAAGTATCAGTTTATTCATGAAAGTAAAATATACCCCATATACTTCTTATTTATGTATTATTCTTTACTGAAGAATTAATTGTCATTATATTATTATTATACTGATTGAAAGTAGACCATTTGATGTAGCGACCTAGATGCAAGCGATTGTAGAATGAATAACAATAATGATAATGAATGATTTTATTGCAATGAAAAAACATAAACAATTGTCATAGTTTTAGACACAGCTATTGCAAAAAGCAAAAATGGTATATTTCTAATAACTATTTTCAAAATAAACTGAAATGAAATATAATATGTTAATTCACAGCAACTGTTTTATTATTATTTGATGAGTTCAATACATTATAACATCTATTACATAGTTCATTATCTTTCTCCGAATTTATTTTTCTGCATCTGGGGCAAGACACATTTTGACTTTTAGAGATTTCCAGCTCATAATCCATTTCCATATTGTCCTCAGTAATGCTCACATTTGATACTTGGAAGATATCAACCAGTTGCTGCTCTAGTTCACTGATTTCCATCAAGTTCTGAAATATGCACAAAATATAAGTGAACCGTAAAATATTTTTGAATGAACAAATAAAATATAAAAAGACGTTAATGAAGATACTGGAATGTCCATAGCACTGAAGCTAAAATTACGTATATAGTATTTGCTTAAACGCCCATATTTTTTGAAAAACTTTTAAAATAAATATTGTTATTTCCTTATACATCAGTTACTTTCTTCTGTATATGTAGAAAATAACTAATAAATAAAAAACTCCAACTAACAGGCACCCCTTTCAAGACATCAAGTATGCATACATTCTCAAGTACATATTACCCTATTCTTTAACAAAATCTCAACTTTGCTAAATTGATTTAGGTCTGGCGGATTTGGAATCATGGACTAATAGTTATACTAGTGTTCGGTGAGTGTATCCGGCATAATTTCAATGTTCTACAAATTGTACTGCTTCCTCTTACAATAGTTTTTTATGACCATGGTGAGAGAAAAAACTATAAACGGCTCATTACCCTCTAAGGAACTTTTTTTTGAGATGATGTATGAGGAGACATTGTTCTTGAACCCAATTTTTTTTAAAGCAAAAATATTAAAGAAAATCAATTAAAGAGGGACACCCCCTGTTTAGGCAAAAATGTAATGTAAAGAAATGAATGAATAGTTGAATGAATCATTTGAAACTCCTGATAACATTGAGTTATGCTAACAAAGATTACCACTTGCTTCACACACAAAATGCCTTGGAATTTTCATAGATGCCAACAAAGATTAACATTTGCTTCACATACTAAATGCCTTTAAATTTTCATAGATGAGACATTGATTTTCAAAAACCACATCGATTTTATCTCCAAGAAGCTGAATCAGACCTGTCATCGTTTGAGAATATTGATAAAAAAATTTCAATATAGCCAGAACCTTCTATTTTGTTAATCCTCATGCTCGGGGACCTTGCGGTATTATTATTTGGGGAAGTAGTAGTGAAGCTGTGAGAGATTTGAAGGCATAAAAGAAGCAATATGTATCAAGAATGAATTGAATTTTGATGATTCGTGCAGAGGATTAACAACAATGAAACTCATGGCGTACCAACACTCTCTATTCATGAAGGCATTAAATTTGTTTTTGAAAATTGGAGCTACTATGATCTTTTTGAGACACTTCACTCATTCCATACCACCATCTGTCCTGCACAGAAATACTCTGTTACTGTTTCGAATTTTATAATCACGCATCTATTGAAATAAAAAGAAATACTAGTCAAAATGCTCCCATTCATGAATTTTGTTTCATAACTGGTATTTAGGCATTCAATAATTTTACTGCAATGCCAATTTCATAGTTTGATGTTTGTTTTTATTTGCTGTACATTATCATATGTATTTTACTACATTCAATTATTATATTACATACCTTCATATCAGAAAACCTTTGCTTTGAAAATATTACAGTCACATTAACTGCCATCGTATTTGCTCCCAATTCCTTATTAATATCCTTCTTACAATTCAGTATAACTTCCATGGCCTTTGCAATACTCTCGTTTTCCCAATCTGACTCAGGTTGTGCATGGTGACTAGTAAAATATGTCTTACTATCTTTTTGAGGCATGTTCAAATGAATTTCTTCTGCCAAATGTGGAACCATTGGTGCAATTGACCTAGTAACAACTTCCAAAATTTGTAATAGCGTATGCTGAGCAGCTCGCCTTCGAGAATTATCCAAGTTGTCACAGTACAAACGGTCTTTTACGGAAGTGTAATACAAAGCTGAAACAGGGTTAGTCAGGAGGTGTAAAAGAGTAGCAGAAACTTTGTGGAATTGATAATTTTCAAGGAATTCCCCTACCTAGAAAAACAAATGATTATATGAAAGTAGGCATCATAAAAAATAAATAGGAAAAGTTACTTACTTGATTGTGAAAATGTAACAGGAGATGCAACATATACTTGTCAATTAACAACAAATTATTTTTGTATTCTTCTGAATTCTCATAGTCAGATAAGCTTCCCAGTGCAAATCTTAATATACTCCTGATTTTCTGCACTTCTTCAGCACTAGAATCCAACACATTTGTACTTACATGTGCTAAAGAAACTTGATTGGCATGGCAGGTCACCCACCACCTTCAAATGATAAAAACATGATATGGTGAGAAGTGAAAGATCATATGGCATATCTTTTAACATATAAAGAATATGAGAGACACATTGTGCGTCATTTAGAGCAGGGAAAAACTGCCTATCCATTGTTTTATTCTTCATTGGCTTCAATTAACTTTTTCTATCATAAATCGTTACTTTTCTTTTGAAAAGGAAATCATTTTTGATCTAAGGAGTAGGCAGATTGAGACCTTAAAGAGAACTCATGACGAGACCTGGGGAGTAGGCAGATTGAGGCCCCGGCGTCAAGTCACATCAAATTTTTGAAACGGACTCCTAAATGGGAGCTGAAACGTTGAATACAAAACTCTAGACAGTGATATATAAAGAAAATATTGAGTCTCTTGTTAATCCAATTACTCATATCATAAACACTATTCTGTGTGATAATATTTTACCAGAAAACCTAATAATGGCGAAAATAATTCCAATCTTTAAATCAGGGGACAGGTAGGATCTGAATAATTACCGTAGAATAGCTTCCATAGCTAAGGTAAATCAGCTTACCTAGCTGAGAAGCTGATTTACCTTAGAATAAGTGGTTATCTTGAGGAGAACCATTTTTTTCTCAGAACATCAGTATGGTTTCAGGGAAGAAAAATCTACAGCTGAAGCAGTGAGAAGATTTGTTCAGTTTGTAGCCAATGGGTTTGAAGCCGCAACTCCCTCTCTGGAAGTTTATGTTGACCTCCGTATAGCGTTTGACTGTGTCAATCACACTATACTAATGAATAAGTTAAAATTATACGGATTTTCTGACTACGCTATAAAACTGATGACCTATCTTCAAAATAGATCCCAAATAGTTCACTGCAATAATCAGAGCAGTTCAAGTCTAACAATACATAAAGGTGTCCCACAAGGTAGCGTTTTAGGACCGCTATTGTTTTTGACTTACAAACGCACATCTTGTTAGCTGATGATGCTACCTTCGCAACCAGAATAGAATAAAATAATTCTACAAGAATCGATAAAATGATAGGATTGATCATCAATCAAGCTACTGAGTGGTTCAAGGTAATAGAAGTAAGTTAAAACACACACAAAACTCAGACACTTGTCTTCATAATCAAGCATACTGCCACTAAAATTGTAAAATTTCATTGGAAATTTCATGTACATCAATTAACAAGCAAGTTATCAAAAGCAATATTTGCAATTAGACGGATGAAATCGCTAGTGATCTCGGAGGCAGCCATCTTCGCTAACCATGGAATGTTTCACTGTATTATGACTTACGGTCAAATTAACTGGGGCCATTCTTGCTATGATCAGTCTTCATGGTGAACAGACAAGTGACAAACTATGGACACTATAGTCCTCGATAAAGAATTCTGAGAGAGGCTAACGAGTCAGGTCTCAATTTTTTCCATAACTCTTTGGAAGTATTTAAACAGGAGGCCAAGGATTATGTGATTATATTTATTATCCAGACAAGAGCCATTAGAGCTCTGGCTGGTATAACCCAGACTGAAAGCTGTAAACTATGCTTCATTAAGTTTAAAATACCGACACTTCCATCAGCTATTGATTATAATGAATTAATCTATATAAAAACGAACGTGCATTTGTACATACTTAATGGAAATACACACAATTATCCGACTAGAATGAGATCCCATATCGCTATTCTCAATAATAGATTAAACCCTACTAATAAAAAACTTATTAGTATCAGATTATTCAACTCTCTACCAGACTTTATCAAAGAAGCTCCAATAGCCATGTTTAAAGCAAAACTAAAAACTCACTTACAATGCTCTGCCTATTATGACATCTGTGAATTTAGATTTCCTCAATGTTAGTTAATACTGAACCCTTTTTAACAAACACGGAAATACATTTTATAAACTTATTAATTTTGAAATTTGGAATTCAAATATCAGTGTCATGAAAATTTATATTAATTTCTGTGAAATCCAATATCTATATTTCAATCATAAACATTAAACAATATTTATTTACATTTAGGATTACTTGTAGTCAATGACTTCAGACAGACAGAGATTACAATGATATGATAAGAAGATTTATTCACCTTCAAAATTTTTCACAGAAAAAACAGTATGTTACAGTAGACTATGAACAGTTTTAACTTTAGAGGCACACCGATGGAAAACACAAAAACATTAATCATAAAATATGTAGTCCACACTCTTGACAAGCAAAAATATAAGTATTTAGATCTATGAATGAAGAAAAATGTCATTTATATCATATAGTGGATTCAGCAACAATGATTGTTTTAGTTGGTATTTTAATGTAATTAAAATTATTTTAATGTAACTGTGTAAAACTATTTCAGATAGGTTACTTCATTATTCAATTTTGTTTAATTGAATTATCAAAAAAATTCTAATCTATACACAATTACAAACCTCAAAGTATCCACTCCATAAGGCTTTTGGCCTTTTTTGCCATCCTTAATGTGTACAGGGTTGACAACATTTCCTATTGATTTGGACATTTTAGTCCCATTTTGGTCTACTGCGAAACCATGAACGTAAAGGCTTCTGTAAGGGGCTTTATTTCTCAAGGCAACCGATGTCAACAAAGATGACTGGAACCAACCTGTTAGTTGATCTACACCTTCTAGATACATATCAGCCACTTTTTCTCCCTCTAATACCTTCGCCCAAGATAGACCACTGTCCAACCATATATCCATTATATCCTAAATAAAATCATTCATATCACATTTGGTTGTTTACAGTTTACTATAAGATTTTACCATCAAACATTACTTCAAATTACTTGTTTTACTTATGATTTCTATTAAATATTTTGTAATACTCAATATGAATCATGTTTTTATTTCATTATTGTGAAGGAAAAAAATACTCTACACAATTAGATTCACATTGATGACTTTTTTTTAATCAGTTGTCATCTCCATGTGAACAACAACCCTCAAAAGTCGAAACTTGGATGAGCTATGGATTAACGAAATATTACCTTTTGAAGTGCAATTTCGACAGTAGTGATGAATTATCCATTCATAATAACAGTTGATTCAATGAGTATGAATAACCACTCACATTAACCAACTGAAAACTAAATTCAAACGATTTTTCTCAAAACTAATAGTTAGCATTTTTGTTTGGTTCAAATACGATTTTCCGAATACAGATTTTGGCAAGAATACAGTATTCTACTCAAAATAAATAATACTCAGTTTCATATGTAAATATGTAAAAAAAATGTTAAACTGATGTACACAATATAAAGGTTCAAGCTACTCCTGACACTTTTGATATATATTCATGAATTTTTCAAGAGATCATTAATATACTAGATAGGTAATATTTTTAGTTTACACTGAAAAACTACTAATATTCAAAAACATAACTGAAACAATGTTTTCTTCAGTTACCTAGATTATTTCAATTATAATATTAATGTTTCTTATTTTTGTGGTTGTGTTTTTTTTATATCTTTCTTTGAGTGCTATTTTAATTTTCTTTGCCAGTTTCAAAACTGACCTTGAAGATTGAGTGGCAGAATAAACCTGTAGTACTGATTCGACCTTCGCGTTTTGGTTGTACTATTTCACTCAATAAAGACCCATAATATTAATTTCTTTCTTTCAATTTTATAAATTGAAGGTCATCAGTTAAAAAATGTGTTATGTTTTTGTCAAATTATATGGCAATATTAAATGAAAAACGGATAATACTTTCACTGTGAACTTATTGAAAACATCTGGTGTTATTTGACAAGTTATGTACTCACCTCACCTTTTTCAAGTATTTCTGGAGAGGTGCATGAACTCTCAGGTAAAAGTTCTGATGTTGAAAACTGCCACCAGAAATCTGTTCCATATTTTTCCAACAAATTCAACTGATGTGCCATGGTGTTCCTTTCAAGAATATAGATTTCTAATTATTATCAGATCAATGAAACATCAAAACTTTCTTACTCATCAATTATGGTTTCAGAAGTGTTCTTATTGTAAAAAACTGGTATGGGAACTCCCCATTTCCTTTGACGGGATATGCACCAGTATGGTCTCTTCAGGATTTGATTCGTTAAATTTTTTTTGTATGTTTCAGCTCTTTCACTTGGAATGAATTTAACGCTATCTAAAAGCTCCTGAATAAAAAGTAAGGATGAAAATAATTCCATGAAAATAAAAAAATTAATAGATAAGTACTTTTTGATCATTCCCATATTGATTTCAATTTAAGAGCCACCGGTAGACAGCTGTTTCAGCCTATTGGGCATCGTCAGTACCGGCAGGCGGTCCTCGATTGAAGACAAAATGAGAAAAACCAAGAAAGTACTTGTCTACCGGTGGCGGTATATATATATATATATATATATATATATATATATATATATATATATATATATATATATATATATATATAAATCGATTTAATTCGTGAGGTTGCAGTCAATAGCTGGGCTGTTACAAAGAAAACTCTTTGTTATATGTCAAGCTTTCGGTATATTTCACACCTTCGTCAGGACAACTACAATAATAAGATTATATATCTTGTAAAAAATATATAAATATGGAGAACTTACTAACGTGAGAATAAAATATAAAATGGTTCAAAAACAGATAGAAAAACATTAATAAATGACAGTTAATAAAAATTTTGGCTGACAATGTCAAGTGGGAAAATTCTGAATGATACTCGAATTACTAGATTTTTTATTTTCTTTATCATATTTCAGTAGGTACGTGTAAATTTTGCTGAGACTATCAATATCAGTTCGTTTATTCATTGAATGTTCTTCGTTATTAATATGTATCATTTCCAAAAATATTCTTTTCGTTGTATTGGTTTCTCTATCTAAAATATTTGGATTTTCAAAATTCATTTTATGATCCTCCGAATTAACATGTTCTGTTAATGCACAAGAATTAACATTTCGTCTACAGTCGCTCTTATGGGAAGTGATGCGACTACTTAGAGGTCTAGATGTTTGTCCTATATATGTTTTAGAACAATCCATACAAGAAATTTTGTATACTAAATTGGATTTTTGTTTATTTGAAATTGGAGCTTTTACTTTACTGTATAATTTAGATATAGAAGTGATATTTGTTTTAGATATTTTGAGGTTATTATTTCGGAATACATTAATTAATTTTGGTGTCAATTCTTGAATATATGGGAGTGATTTATATATATATTCAAGAATTGACACCAAAATTAATTAATGTATTCCGAAATAATAACCTCAAAATATCTAAAACAAATATCACTTCTATATCTAAATTATACAGTAAAGTAAAAGCTCCAATTTCAAATAAACAAAAATCCAATTTAGTATACAAAATTTCTTGTATGGATTGTTCTAAAACATGTATAGGACAAACATCTAGACCTCTAAGTAGTCGCATCACTTCCCATAAGAGCGACTGTAGACGAAATGTTAATTCTTGTGCATTAACAGAACATGTTAATTCGGAGGATCATAAAATGAATTTTGAAAATCCAAATATTTTAGATAGAGAAACCAATACAACGAAAAGAATATTTTTGGAAATGATACATATTAATAACGAAGAACATTCAATGAATAAACGAACTGATATTGATAGTCTCAGCAAAATTTACACGTACCTACTGAAATATGATAAAGAAAATAAAAAATCTAGTAATTCGAGTATCATTCAGAATTTTCCCACTTGACATTGTCAGCCAAAATTTTTATTAACTGTCATTTATTAATGTTTTTCTATCTGTTTTTGAACCATTTTATATTTTATTCTCACGTTAGTAAGTTCTCCATATTTATATATTTTTTACAAGATATATAATCTTATTATTGTAGTTGTCCTGACGAAGGTGTGAAATATACCGAAAGCTTGACATATAACAAAGAGTTTTCTTTGTAACAGCCCAGCTATTGACTGCAACCTCACGAATTAAATCGATTTATAGTTAATCCGGTCACTAATTATTCTGTTATATATATATATATATATATATATATATATATATATATATATATATATATATATATATATATATATATATATATACAGTCTTTGCTGACTAGTTAAGAACAAAACCTGCAAAATATCTTTGGGTGATCAGCAGAACGGAAGTGTACTCTTATAACACAAGTTCTTCCAATATTTCGATAAAATTTATTATCATCTTCAGGGAAAAGCTACTAAATTTATATGAAGGTGATACACTGTACAAATTAATAATATAAAAGGTCACAACTTACTGTTAGTGAGGTTGGGAACAGAATGTTATATTTACACAATTTAAACATGTCAATACAATAATAATAATAATAATAAAAACATTTATTTGGTAAGTAGGATACATTCCTAATATACAACAACAAAATTATAACTAACAAATAATTGATTAATATTCCAAAACTCATGACTTATGATCTTATTAGTAATACCTTCAGTTACATTTGTTATAAATATGATGCAGCAGATCAGTTTTAAACCTTTTTAAAGTTGAAGCTGATTTAAAAGAATGAGGCAATTTGTTGTATGTATCAAAACCTTTGACATATATTGAGTTCATACTGATTTTGGTATTAGTTCTATGTATATGTATGTCAAGATTATGTCTAGTGTAATATTTGTGAATATCATAATTAAAACAAATAGATTTTTTAAGATATGTTCCAGTTAAATCATTAACAATTTCATGCACAAATATCATTGTCTGGTATGAAAGTCTCTGGGAAACCGAAAGCCAATTTAGGGTTGTTAACATTGTAATTATGGGAGTATATCGGTTTCCTCTCAATATAATTCTCATTCCTCTATTTTCCAATTTTTGTAGTTGTGCCTGTTTGTTCAAATTGAAAGAGTATAAAATCGAAGCACAATAATCAAAGTGTGGTTGTATAATTGTTTTATAGACTAATATCTTTGTGTTTAAAGACAGATGCTTTGAAATTATAGAGTAAAAATATAGTTTTTTCGAAATTTTCTTATGTATGTATTGAAAATGTTCTTCAAATGTGAGATTGCAGTCCAGTTGAAACCCTAAGTATTTTACAGTATTATTCACTTTTATATTTTCATCTGAAGGGAACTGTTGATAAGATTCAATATAGCATGTCCAGCAGTTTCAAAAATTTGTTTAACAATTTTGACATTTAGCATTTCATATGTGTAACATTTATTGTCTAATGAAGCAATAATATCACGTAATTCTCCTAATGAAATCATTTTGAATTTAGTTACAGGTAAGTAAAGGTTAGAATCGCAATAATACCACACTTTATCACTTTGAATGCTCTCGATTATCTGGTTAATACTGTAATGAATCTGAAGCCGGCCCTGACCGGTGTCCCTGTCAGCCAACGCATGACGCATACCGCGAAAACTCCGGATGGGTCCCGAAATCCGCAGAGGGATCCGGAACGTACGTTGACGATATAAAAACGTCGCTATTCGTCCCGAAGAGGAGTCTGTACCAAGAAAGCGATTTGAGCGGTTAACAAACGGTGAAGATAAATTAAGCGTTAGTTACTGAGTGGGGTAAATAAATTAGTTGTGATAGTGAAGTATTGTTAAAATAAATTTGTTTAAGACAGTTAATTCTTTAATTCGTTACAATACTATTAACATAATAATTGTTGAAATGTTCAACTAAGGATGTCTCTTCCTTGACAATGTACGAGTCTCCATTATAATCAAATTGTACCTGACTGAATGAGTTTTCATTACTACTTTTTACAAGGACTTTTAATGTTTTCCACATCATCTGAGAATTGTTTCTATATCTGTCAATTTTATTCCACATGTTCACAACTTCATTTCTGAGAATTTTAAAGCTATCCCATTTGAGTACTTTTTCAGTTGGTGAAGATTCAATATATGATATATAGGCTTTATCTCTTTCCTTGATTTTACTATTTACTTCATTATCAAACCATGTCACACTATTTTTAAATTGACATATTCTTACAGGTGCTGCACAAGTTGATAACTGCAGAACAATTATCAATGATTTCTTGATATATAAAATTTACATCTATTGAACTCAATGCCCATTCGCGAGAAATCAAATTAGTTTTTATTTTATCAAGATTACTCTCACAAAAATTTCTATATTTTTTTGTAATATTGTTTTGTTTCAATGGCTTTAATTGGAAGTTGACTGATATTATCATATGATCTGTGATATTGGAGGATAAGTGAACGTTGGTTATAATATCATTTTGATTTGATATAACATAATCAATTAATGTTTCAGATTCTAATGTGATACGTGTTGGTTCGGTTACAAATTGCTTCAATCCATGTGTTGAGAATAAAGTTTATTTACATAGAATGCATTTTATGAGAAATTCAAATTAAAATCTCCCGCTAGTAAAAAACAATTATTTGCTAACATAATGATCTCTTCAAGATGTTCCAAAAAATAGTATCGGAACTCGATGGGGAATGATATAAACAACCAATAAACCATTTTGAAGATTTGAAATCAATTTTTAGGATTGTACACCAAAAATTACCATCGAGCACAAACGATTTATAACTAGAAAAATTAATATTGAGTCACAACGCATACAATTATACTGATCCATTATTATTTCCGAATCTTCAATATCCAGTGTCGTCCTAGCTTCATTTAGCAGTAATATACAGTGCTAGTCAAAAGTCCCCTCCCCCCCTCGTATCTTTGGAACGGGTATACTTATAATAATGAAATTTGGAGGGTGGAAATAAACGGATGTAGGTTTCTTAACTGGTCATAACAGGTGACGCAATAGTCATAAATGACGTCACAAGGCCACTGTGACCAAAAATTTTAAACGGGACCCTATGGCAAGTGACAGCTCGTTTGAAAGGTATTGAAAATACCTATTCAGTCATACCAATTTTGTTTGGGTTTCAGCTGATTTTGATTGATAAATTGAAGAAATACGAAAATTATTGTTTCGCATTTAATTAATAAAGATTTTAAAGTACGCCTCTGGTTCATTGTCAAAAAGGTTGACGTGTTTGAATTATCTACTTGTCAAAAGTGTTTATACCTTGAAAATTTACCTAAGCTATTGTTTAACGAGACGTTTAAGTGTTTACATAGGCAAAATGGTACGTACTGTAGCCGACAAAGTAGCAGCTATCTTAATAATTGGTGAATGTAGAAACAATTTCCATGCAGCGGAACGACTGTTTAATGAGAGGTACCCCGATCGCCCTATATCGAGGGTTTATTTGAGGGAGCTTCTTGGGAAGTTTGAAGCATCAGGTAGTGTTCAAGATGCCAAACGATCTGGTCGACCAACAATTAGTGATGACAAAAAAATTGACATACTTGGAGAAATGGTAGTGAACCCTACTTCTTCCACAGCCCAAGTTGCTTCTATCTGTGAAGTCAGTCAAAGGACAGTACATAGGGTGTTGGCTAAAAACAAATTTCATCCATACAAATTAAAAATGGTGCACCAACTTTCAGATGATGACCCCGACCGAAGACTAGAATTCTGTGAAACTATGTCCGATAAAATGAACCAACAACCAGGCTACATACAGACAATTTGTTTTAGTGACGAAAGTACTTTCTTTCTCAATGGAAATGTTAACACTCAAAATGTGAGGTATTGGAGTGACACAAATCCTCACATCTTTCGTGAAAAACATACTCAATTTCCAGAAAAAGTAAATGTTTGGGCAGGTATTTTGGGAAACCACATAGTTGGGCCTCTTTTTCTCAATGCTAACTTAACCGGTGAATTGTATCTGGAGATGTTACAAACTGATGTTGAGGCGTTAATTCTTGAAATTCTAGAAGATAATCCAGATGAATTCGACAACTTGGAAATAACGTTTCAACAAGATGGTGCTCCTGCACACTATTACGGTGCAGTAAGACGTTACCTAGATGAAGAATATCGTGGTAGATGGATTGGACGACGAGGTTCGATCGAATGGCCAGCTCGGTCACCGGACCTTACACCATTAGATTTTTTTCTATGGGGGTACTTGAAATCTAAGGTTTACGCTACAGCACCTGACAGTATTGCCATTCTGAAACAACGATTTGTTGAAGAATGTAGGGCAATTTCCGCTGACACACTGGGACGAGTACGACAAGAGTTTAGCAATAGGATGCATTACTGCCAGGAAGTAGATGGAGCACATTTTGAACACTTATTATAAGAACTGGTTCTTAAATCTATATTAATTAAATGCGAAACTATAATTTTCGTATTTCTTCAATTTATCAATCAAAATCAGCCGAAACCCAAACAAAATTGGTATGACTGAATAGGTATTTTCAATACCTTTCAAACGAGCTGTCACTTGCCATAGGGTCCCATTTAAAATTTTTGGTCACAGTGGCCTTGTGACGTCATTTATGACTATTGCGTCACCTGTTATGACCAGTTAAGAAGCCTACATCCGTTTATTTCCACACTCCAAATTTCATTATTATAAGTATACCCGTTCAAAAGATACGAGGGGGGGAGGGGACTTTTGATTAGCACTGTATAATGTTGAACCTATACAAATACAGCTATCATATTGGTGAAGTTCATGTGGATATTTAAATGGTATATTAATGGTATTAAATAATAAAAGTCATATTGTTGTGTTGTGCAAAGTGTCCGCCATCATAAGGTGTGGTTTACATTAAGATATAAGCAAGCACAGTGACATAATAGCCAAGTAAGTAAGTGGAAATTCAGTGAAATCAGGAGTGGATCGACTTTTTACCCACGTAGCTTTTTTGCCTGTGTTCAAAAAGTGAACTGGATAAAGGCAAAACGTGAAGGAGTGAAGGATAAAAAGTACAGACGGTGTTCAATTGAAAGAGTTTACAAATCTAATATGTGTATTATGCTTGGACATTTTTCATCCTTCTTGTGTGGAAAGGAAAAAGTGCCATAAACTTCTAGAAGGTCATAAAATCTATTGTTCCGAAAATTGAAAACAAAAAGACAAAGACGCTACAACTAGAACAAACTATTTTCATGAAGAAATTTCAAAATTAAAACTTGTGATTCACAATAAGGACATTGAATTAGAGAATCTAACTGTCGAGTATAATGAAAAAATTGATGAAATGCAACAAACTGTTGATAAAATGTATAAAGATATTGGGGAAAAAGACAAATATATTAAGCGGCTGAATGAAAGAACTCAAGACTTCGAAAATGATGTGTTTGAAATGGAGAATAAAGATGCTCAAAAACTGAAGGATCAACGTGAAATCATTTCTCAATTAAATAAAGAGGTTATTAAATTACGTGAAAACATTAGATTATATGAGGAAGAATTTGTTGACAAAAATCAAACAGTATTAGAGTTAGAAATTAGAATTAAGGAATCAGATCAAGTTAGTCGTAGTATGGTACAGTCTATAAAAATGTTAGAAGACGAAAACAATGACTATAGTAAGGAACTGAGAAAACTACAAAATGAATTGGGAGTTTTCCAATTGAATCAGGCCAATCATGGGCAAGAAGTAACAGAAAAAATTACACATAAAAATGAAGTTGAACAAACAAATAGAATGTGCAGAATTAATCAAAATGAAAATTCAGTCAAATATAGCAATTCTGTTAAATTATTGCTCTTATGTGATCAATGTAGTCATAAGTTAGGTGAAATGTTAAATTGCCAACTTGAAAATCATAATGTTTTGTCAATTATTAAACCTTTTGCTTGCCTGAACAGCATTATCGAAAACTTACCCCATTTAGCAAAAGATTTCACATTACATGATTCTATTATTATTTTAGGAGGATCAAATGATTTTAGAAATAAACAATATCCACTTTTCAGAAAATTAAATGATAAGCTCAAAAGCTGTCTACATACAAATTTGCATGTTATATCAGTTCCTTACTGTATGAGTAATGAGTATAACAAATTAATTTACAAATTAAATTACAAACTGAATGCATATCTATATAAGTTGAATAAGTGTACACAAAATTTCGTTAATTTTATAGATGTAAATAATGATAAGGGTAAATGTTTAACAAAAAATGAATTATCTATTAAGATAGTCGAAAATATTAATTATAATGGGGTTGCAAATGTGGATGTAAATGCTCAAATTGAGGATAAAAATAAAATAAAGCATAGTTGGCACATTTTCTATACTAATGTATAAAAAAATAATTATAAAAAACTTGGATAATTTGTTGCACTGTATCTCGTTGCATAAACCTTTGTTAGTATGTTTATCAGAAACTCATATTACGGATGATATTGCTCTTCATGAAATTAATATAAATGGATATGAGTTAGTACTTTGTAATTCATCCAGCAGACATACGGGAGGAGTTGCCATATATATCAAAAGTGAATTGAAATTTGAACTAATTTTGAAAGATATTATTTTTATGAATGTTTGGTTTGTGGCTATCAGGGTTGTTGTAAATAATACTGTATACATAATGTGTGTGGTGTACCATTCTCCCGGAGCATCATATGCAGATTTTTTAGCATTCTTGGAAGAAAAACTAGAAGAGATAGTAAGTTGTAATTGTGATATTATTATAGTGGGCGATTTCAATCTAAATCTTAAGGGCACAGAGAACACTTACACCCGAAAAATCAAAGAACTGATTAAATTCATGAGACTGTACCAATTAGTTGACGATTATACCAGAATCACCAAAGATTCATCCACATTAATCGATTAATTCATAACAAATAACAAGTTGTTGAAATTTAAAGTACCTTATCTCCAAAGTGTTTCAGATAATTCTAATATCTTTAGGTAATGTCTTTCATACTAAATCAATTTCCATTATTATAAGTAGGAGAGATTATAAATACTTTGATGAAATTAAATTCCAATTGTCCCTAATGAATACGTTATGGAATAATGATATTACTGACATTAATGAAATATCAAATTCATTCATCAATAATATTATTAGATGCTTAGACATACATGCACCATTCAAAAGGAAGCATAATTTCAATAATTTCAAATTGAAAGTGTGGTTTACAGACGAAATCATGGCAGATTTAAAAAAACGCGATTTTCTTCATAAAAAAGTAAAGGAAACCAAACTACAATGTGATTGAGATAAATATAAAATAAGTCGTAATCTCATTACCAAAAAGATACGAATTGAAACTAAAAAGTATTATGAATCAAAGATTGACGAAAATAGAGGAAACAGTAGGACTGTGTGGAAAGCACTGAAAGGTTTAGTAAAGGGAAATAGAAAACAAGAGTTCAAAGGTATACAATTTGATAGTGTTCTTGTAACAAATGAAGCAAAAGTAGCAGGATATTTTAATTCATTTTTCGTTGACGGTTAGAAAAATCAAACCGAAAGTATAGTACCAATAAATGATTATAATCATGTTCTCAGTTATATTATACCAACAAATGAGATACTTGGGGAATTTGAAACATTGAATATGTGCGAGTTAAAAAAAATAATTTTTTCCCTCAAGAAAAATAATACAGATGACAATGGAATTAATCTGAATATAATCAAGTTGATATTTAAAATACTGGGAAATAGGTTTTTGGATTTGATAAATTTATCATTAACCACTGGAACATTTCTTGATGATTGGAAAATTGCCACCATTGTTCCTATTGATTTTAGACCCATAAATACCCTGCGAATTTATGAGAAAATATTAAAAATCACAGTGAAAGGCAATTGATGAAATTTATAGCGAAACATAATATTTTGATTAAAGAACAGTCTGCCTTTAGGGAATCCCATTCATGTGAAACTGCACTGCAATTTCTAATCTCTTTGTGGAAAGTTGAGCTATCTAAAAAACGTATTATAGGTGTTGTCTTTCTGGATTTCAAAAGAGCATTCGAGACGGTCAACATTGAGTTACTTTTAATGAAATTAAATAAGTATGGACTAGATTATAAAGTATTACAATGGTTCACAAATTACCTCACATATCGGAAGCAGCTAGTTAAATATAATCAAGTGACATCAAGTACTCTAAATGTAATTTCTGGAGTCCCTCAAGGGTCAGTATTGGGTCCACTGCTATTCTTGCTGTACATAAATTATATTGTGATACATGTTAAAAGGTGTAATATAAAACTGTTTGCCGACGACACTATGTTGTGCTGTTCTGGGACGACTAATGAAATCTCAAAATGTTTAAATGAGGAATTATTAAATATAAACGAGTGGTTATGTGACAACGGCCTCAAGTTAAATGTTAATAAAACAAAATGCATGTTATTAGGTAACAAATATCGTTTAAAACAACTGCAAGATGAACAGCTGTCATTGAATCTTTATATTGATAATGTCATCATTGAAAGGGTAACAACTTTTAAATATCTGGGAGTGGTATTAGATCAAGAATTGAACTTTAATGCACACTGTAGTTATATTCAGAAGAAAATAGCCACGAAAATTCATCTTTTATATAGATTGAAAAATAAAATAAGTGAATATGCAAAATTAACAATTTATAAATCAATAATAGCACCCCACTTTGACTATTGCAGTACATTACTCTATTTTGTGAGCAATGAAAATCTAAACAGATTACAGAAGCTTCAAAACAGATCCATGAGGGCAATATTAAGTTGTAATAAACGCACATCTGTGGAATGCATGTTGGAAACACTGTCTCTTATGTCTGCTAAACAAAGGATAACACTAAATATGCTAATATTTATATTTAAAATTAAACACAATATGTTGCCAAATTATCTGAGTGATCAGTTGACCTACACGAGTAGTATTCATACACACTCCACTAGAAATAGAATAGGAAATTTTTATCTGTTTAAAATCTGTTTTTCCGTTAACCAGCTGTCGCACCCCTACGAACGACAACCCTCAGAAGTCGAAACTTGTGCGAGCTAAGGATTAAAGAGGTCTTACCTTTTAACGTGTGATTCCTAACACGGGTTGGACGGTAGCAAGTGAAGATCGATCGTTCAGACTAGGGCTTGAACCACCGACCAACACGGCAGTCAATTCGAGTGAGTGAACAAAGCACCCACGCCGAACCGCTTGGCTACCGACTTGGCTATCAACAGAGAACATATAGTTTCGTGTTGCAGCTTAACTGCAAATCAGGATTTCTTTAGGAAATGGATTGGTCTCCAGAAATCTTGATGTTAGAATTGCTCATCAATTTTCTATTTTTGAGGACGTGTTTAGCGATATCTGGTGATTCCAGAATAACCTTTATGGGCTGTTCTTGTTAGGCATGGATTTATCCAATCTGAAAAGTTTTATGTTATCCATGTTCAAGTTGAAGCACATTAGTGATTATTTTCTTCTCCTCGGCAACTCTTTCATCCTTATTTTGTAAGGCGCATTCTACAATGTTATATATTTTTGGCTCGGTTTTGTCTGTCTATCATTTCGCAAATTATATCTTCTTTTTCAATTCCTGTGGAATCTACCTCCTCAGATTAAAGTGTTTCGACTTCTTCTTTCAGTTTTGTTATTTCACCATGGAAATTATGGAAACCACATGCCTGTTACCGGTAATCCATAATTTTAAACAAATAACGATTTTTAGTAAACTCAATTTCTTCTTTGTATCTTGTGAGGAGTCAACCTCTTTTATTTTAATGACTTGTTTATTGTATTGACATGTTTCAATTGTATAAATATAACATTCTGTTCGACACGGCCAACCTCACTAACAGTAAGTTGTGACCTCGCAGATAATCAAATAAAAGTCACAGAGCTTCAAATCCTTTTGTAACTTATATTAATAGTATTATATATATATATATATATATATATATATATATATATATATTATATATGTATATATATATATATATATATACATATATAGAGAGCTGTAAAAAACTTAGATCGAATAAATCAACACTTGTTTGTGACATTATTTCCCTGATATGATGCCAAGACAACCAGATAATACCACCTTGCACAAAATTTGGTTAGAATCTAAAAACAAAAAACTGCAGCGATATCCTGAAAAAAGCAAGTTTATCACTCATATAAAAACAAATATTAGCTGCTACAGCAAAAGAAGCATATTATATTCATCTCCAGTTGACCAAACCCTATACCAGTACATCTGAACAAAGTTACTGCTTGGAGAATAAAACAGATACAAAATGAAAAAGTAACAAACATAAGATAAAGTTTCAAGTCTCTCAAAATGGTTACAACGCCAATGGGACCTCTGAAACCAAAACTCGGGTGTATATCTTGAATCACACTCTCACCGACAACGAAAAACACATACTCAGAGGAGGTTTTTCAATTTCGCGATCATTTCATAAACAGTTCTGAATGAAAAAATAATCTCTAGCTTGAAAGCCATCTTACGAGACATACCTCAAGAGATCGCAGAGAACAAAAGACATGACATTGCACATACCTTAAAATATGCAAATCAACTTGGAGGAAAACGAGAACATATAAACGCGCAAAACAACAGAAGTCATGAACACCACCAATTATCAAAAAAGATGATGCGCATCTCTAAGATAATTCCTACAAATGGTCAGCCAGAGACTAAGCGACTTACTTAGAGAAAACGAGCATAGGTAAAATCCAGTCTGTCAAGTTGAGTTGAGAAACCAAGTAGACAAACATACTTTGAGAATAATCTAAAAACTTCCCTAAACTGTAGTTGATAGGTGTATCTTTTGTAACATACAGTGCATTTCTTTAATGCCCCCGCCCCTTTTATCTTTTGAACGGGTCAACTCAAAAAATTGAAATTTGGGATAATGAAATTAATGCATGAATACTTTATTTTGAAGTGAAATTGACAGATGAAACTTTCAAGATGGCGTCTGGGCGCCATCTGGGAAAAAATTAAATGGAAAGGGGAGTCTTGTGACACACCATTTTGAAGCTCCTGACAAATGCTCCACAACCCTAGAATATAATGTCAATATCTTCAACTACCACAAAATGGCGAAAAATTTAATAATTTCCTGAAGACAAACACATTAATGTTTGTTTGAAGGTGATTGACAATGTTTCATGATGAATTTCACTAGTTCGTACTTCCATTGTCTACTATATAAAATGATTTGAAATCCCTGAAACAACTAAAAAAGAAGAATTAAAAATGAATAGCTGAAAATAACAATTATATTAAGCAAAATAAACCTGAAATGAAATAATAGTGAAATAAAATACAAGTAAAATAGAACAATTGAACAAAAAAAAAAAATGGGGTCATCCAGTCATCACCCGAAGACGATTGTACATACTAACAATCGAAACGTCGTGAACTAACGTGGCTTGGAATCTCTCAACTTTTTATTTTTATTTTCTTTTTTCATTTCTTTATTATTATTTATTTTTGTTCAATTGTTCTATTTTACTTGTGTTTTATTTCACTATTATTTCATTTCAGATTTATTTTGCTTAATATAATTGTTATTTTCAGCTATTCATTTTTAATTCTTCTTTTTTAGTTGTTTCAGGGATTTCAAATCATTTTATATAGTAGACAATGGAAGTGCGAACTAGTGAAATTTAAACACATTAATATCAATATTTCTATAAATATTCTTTTTTATCTGCCATATGGCAATTCCAACAACCCAATAAGATTTGTTAAGTTATTTTTTGTTTATAAAAACTACAAAAAATGTCAGTACGACAATGAACATTATTGTTCAGTTAGAATATTCTCATTTAGTTTTCGGTTTTACTAGTAGAAAGGTAACACGTTAACAATCTCTAAAATGGTCAATTCTCGTCCATTGGAAAAAAAAATTGAAGCAATTTTTATTTACGGTACCACGCGTAACTTTCATGAGACCGAAAGGATTTTCAATGAACATTTTCCGAATAGTCCTATCTGTAGAAAATATTTGAGGGAACTTGTATCAAATTCACAACTACCGGTAGTGTACATAACAAATAGCTCCCAGCCATCCGTCCATTCCGGAAGAACAGCAAGTGCAAATAATTGGCGAGATGGTAGTAAATCCTGAACAGTCTACTTATTCTGTCGCGAATGTTTGTGAGGTGTCTCTTCAACTGTGTGGAGACTTTTGAAGAGGAATAGGTATCATTCATACAAAATTAAATGGTACACCAATTAACTGAAAATGACCTGGTCGAAGAACAGAATTCTGCGAAATCATCATGGAAACCATTACAAGGCATCCTACCTATCTCCACAATATTTGTTTTAGTGACGAATGTACATTTTTTTAAACGGCAATGTTCACAGAGAAAATTGCCGTTATTGGAGTGACACAACTCTCATGTTTTCCGGGAAACACATACCCAAAATCCAGAAAAAATTAACGTTTGGGCAGGAATATTGGGAGACCATATTGTAGGACCTTTATTTATTGATCAAAATTTAACAGGAGAACTGTATTTGAATATGATGGAAACTACTGTTGATCCTCTCATCACTGAAATCGCTGAAGTGAATCCTAATGAATTCGATATGGATATTGTATTCCAACAAGATGGAGCACCACCAAATTGCTCCAGACAAGTAAGAAACAATTTGAATACTATTTTTCCCTGTTGTTGGATTGGCCATCGAGGTCCTACAGAATGGCCAGCCCGCTCACCAGATTTGACACCTTTGTACTTTTTTTATGGGTGTACGAAACTGAACCTGTTTCAATATTGGATATACGACAGAGAATAATAAATATTTGTAGAGATATTGACGTTACTGTGTTCAAAAATGTTCGCCGTGAAATATCGGATAGGCTGTTCATATGTTAAGAAGTTCAAGGCAACCATTTCGAGCATCTTCTGAACTGACCTCAAGCTAATTACCTCATATTATGTAATTAAATGTCAATGTATTCAGGCAATTATTAAAAGTTCCGGCATTTTGTAGTAGTTGAAGATATTGACATTACATTCTAGGGTTGTTAAGCCTTTGTCAGGAGCTTCAAAAAGATATGTCACAAGACCCCCCCCCCTATCTATTTCATTTTTTTCCCAGAAGGCGCCTAGACGCCATCTTGAAAGTTTCATCTGCCAATTTCACTTCAAAATAAAGTATTCATGCATTAATTTCATTATTTTGAGTTGACCCGTTCAAAAAATGAATGGGGGGGACATTAAAGAAATGCACTATATATCTATATTACATTTTACAGCATTATTATTTACAA
Organism: Leptinotarsa decemlineata; assembly: GCF_025532065.1. NCBI lineage: Eukaryota > Metazoa > Arthropoda > Insecta > Coleoptera > Chrysomelidae > Leptinotarsa > Leptinotarsa decemlineata. Next base: position 28,144 of record NW_027412575.1, read on the forward strand.
TGTAGCTACTTTAAAAATGTTGCATATGTGTGGTCGTTGGAAACTTCATTAACAATGAAATAACATAATATTTAAAGTGGAAACAACTTATTTAACTCACCACTGCTGCATTTTTAATAGATTCGGTATCAATAAACCATTGCTTACTAGCTCTAATTATCACAGGTTTCTTTGTTCTCCAGTCATATGGATAACTATGAGTAATTTCTCCTAGATACATCAAATCATTCTTCAACATGTCTAGGACAGTTTTATTACCCTCAGATAAAACTTCTTTCCCTGCCAATATTGGACCAGCGTCAGATTCATAGGTGCCAAACTCGTTCACCAAATCTACCTAAAAGTGTGAAAAACTGAATGTTATAAACAAATTCAAAGTCATCATTATATGTAGAACGTACTATGGGTATTTTGTTAGTCAAAGCGACAACAAAATCGTCCGGTCCATGTGCACCAGCATTGTGCACTAACCCTGTTCCTTTAGAAGTAGTAGCATGAGGTGAATGGAAAAGTTTATGAACTCGATCCTTATATATTGGATGTTCATACTCAGCACCTTCTAATTGATCTCCTTTGACCACCTTAACAATTTCAAAATTGGTATTCAGTATGCTTGAAACACTTTTCACCAAATCAGTAGCAACTATGTAAATGTTGGTATCTTGAGGATCACTTCGCTTGAGAATACTATATGACAATAGTTCATTGTAGCATACAGCATGATTAGATGGTAGAGTCCAAGGGGTGGTAGTCCAGATGATGGTATATACTCTGAAAAAAAGTTTTCGTTTCCAATGCTTTTGGCATCTTTCAAAATCAACAAAAACAGCATATATACAGGGCTATTCAAATTCGTTTCTGTACATGGAGATCTCGTAAACGATAAGAGATAGAGTGTCAGTTGAATTATGGCAAAGTTGCGTATTTCAAAGACCTATTCAATGATGTAAAGAAATCGAATATAGCTCTTTTTGTTCTGAAGATATACAGGAAAACCCAAAAAATCACAAATTATTTTTTTTGCCTATATCTTCTTTATTTGCAGACATATTGAAAATCTGTCTACATTTTGCTATTGGCACTTGATGTGGGCTCTCAGAATATATCCATGAATTTTTTTATACAGGGTGTCATCTGACTTGGGCCACCCCCATTTTTGAATTTTTAAATACGGACCTGTATTTTTTGTTGTAGTTTTTGGATCGTAGACGTAGAGTTTTTCGAGAGTTTTTTTTTATTTTTATGTACCTATTCATATTTTTTTCCATTGCTCTGAGCGTTTTCTACAATGAACTTTGAACAAGACAACCTTTTACCTACATCAAAAATATATAATATGTGTTTTGATGAGCAGGAAAAAAATGGTAGCAATAATAACATCCGAAACGAACACTATAATTATAATGAAAATTGAAATGAAGTAAGTAATTTATATACACAAAAAAATTAATTGTGCAATAAATGTTCAAATTGGAGTCCTTCCATTTCGAGACAAATAATAGGACAATAAGATGGTCTGCAAGATCACCAGATCTCACTATTTTGGACTATTTTTTTTGGGGGACATTGAAAAATAGGATTAACGCTGGCAGAGAGATAGAAAATGTGGAAAACTCGAGATTGAGGATTTTGAATGATTTCGCAACAATGCAGCAAATAAGAGTAATAAGGGCAATAAAAAATATGAAAAACCGAGTTTAAAAATGTCTTGAAATGGAAGGACTCCAATTGGAACATTTATTGCGCCAATAATTTTTTTAGGTACCTATATAAATTATTTCATTTCAATTTTTATTACAATTATATAGTGAGTTTCGGATGTTATTATTGCTATCATTTTTTTTTCTGCTTATTGAAACACATATAATATATTTTTGATGTAGATATGTTTCAAATAATCATAAAAGGTTGTCTTGTTCGAAGTTCATTGTAGGAAACGCTCAGAGCAATGGAAAAAAAATATGAATAGGTACTTAAAATTAAAAAAAAACTCTCGAAAAACTCTAAATAAATAGGGAGACGTGAAAGTTGCTATTATGTTTTTATTCAACTCAGTCAACCAATTTCCAGGGCCGTAATTTAATAGGGAATAATTCACACAATTATAATCGAATATTACCGAAACATCCCGAAATATAAAATTTAATTTAATTTCTCAGTATGAAGTGAACGTCTACGATCCAAAATCTACAACAAAAAATACAGGTCCGTATTTAAAAATTCAAATATGGGGGTGGCCCAAGTCAGATGACACCCTGTATAAAGATTCATAGATATATTCTGAGAGCCCACATCAAGTGCCAATAGCAAAATGTGGTCAGATTTTCATATGTCTGCGAATAAAGAAGATATAGGCAAAAAAATAATTCGGGATTTTTTTGTTTTTCCTGTATATCTCCAGAACCAAAAGAGCTATATTCGATTTCTTCACATCATTGAATAGGTCTCTAAAATACACAACTTTGCCACAATTTACCGACACTCTATCTCTTATCGTTTACGAGATCCCCATGTACAGAAACGAATTTGAATAGCCCTGTATGTATATATATATATATATATATATATATATATATATATATATATATATATATATATATATATATAGATATAGAGAGAGAGAGAGAGAGATTTCCACCTTTCCTGAGCCAGCTATAGTGAACTGTACGTGCAATTTTGAGCCAGATTTACAAAGCTGAGCCGTATATGTGCTCAGGTTTGTTTTTCCATATCAAAAGGTTCAGGTGGTTTGAAAATATGTGATTATTTTCTTATAAGCTCGGGCGATTCTTAGTGAATCCTGATTCCTCATTTTTTTCATGTGATTTATCGTTATATAGCATTTACGCGCCAATTTTTACCTCCAAAAAAATGACTCAGTTTGATACGAAAGATATAATTTATAGTTCAGCAAATTGCCAAGCGCGGCACTGTCGGATAATTCGTATATAGAAATCGTATATGTCTAAAACTAACTCCGTACATTACAAGCCGAGGCATATAAATATGACAACATTGTGCTTCCATTAATTGGTGTACGAGCATAGTAGGATGTACGAGTATGTTTTGACTGATAAGAAACACTATGACGACATTCAACGAAAGTAATTTTTTTATCGATTTATTTTGGGAATTTTTATATTCCACAATCTGAAAAATATGAAAATTATAATGGATAAGTTTTTACAAGTGTAGAAAGGGCAAACATTTGAGTTTACCCCAATAAGTTACTGCGTAAAATCAAAGTATTTTTCACAAAGAAAAATGTTCTATTTATCAGTAACTTATCGTATTTAACAATTTTGCCAATCAAAAAAATTGTTAAGAAATAATACAATACTTAACGTTTCGGAGACTAACATCCGCCTCCGTCTTCAGAAATGGACAAAAAATTCAAACTTATTTGCAGTTATTCCTTTGCTGATCATTTATTTCTTAACTTCTTCGACAGATGTCAAAGGAGTTTTGAAGTGTGAAATTATGTCAATGTTGTTGATTGACAACTGAAACATATGATGTAATACGATATCAGTCTGTTGCCATTTCACCACTATCCAAATTTTCCTTCAAGATGGGTAACCAAGTACAATATATTTTAAGGAGCTTTTCGGAATGCAATTCTCTACAGATATTAAAATATATGCTGATTCTTTTAGCTTACGTCTCTTAGAGTGAGGCTCATTGAATTTTGGCTTTCGAAAAGTCAAGATAAGTACCTATTTATTGTATTAGAAATTTTTTGGTAGGCAAAATTTTTGAATACAAGTTACTGGTATATATAACATTTATCTCTGTGAAAAATACTTTGATTTTACGCAGTAACTCATCGGAGTAAACTAAAAGTTTGCCCTTTCTACACTTGTAAAAAGTTCTCCATTATAATTTTCATATTTTTCAGATTGTGAAAGGTAAAAATTTCCCAAAAAAGTCGATAGAAAACTATAAAGACAAAATGACATTTTGTTTTTTTTGTGACAAAGATGTTTCACATTTCTCCAGACATCTGAGAACTTGGCACCCAAATTAAATATAAGTTCAACTCAAAAGAAAAGCGTCAGGCTTTGAGTGTTTTGGGATAAAGAGGAAGTTATGTGAAAAATCAATCTATTTTGCAACTAAGGCCAGTGAGGCAGGTTAAATCAGGAATACTATTATGTAGCAGTGAGTTTCTTCCCTGTCCCCATTGTTTAGGGTTTTATAAAAAGAACAGTTTATATAGACACACAAAGAATTGTGATAGTAGGCCAATATCAACTCAAGGAAAAAGACAAAGTTCTCAACACGAGGGTCAAACAGATTGAATTTTTATAGGCTCTCTGGTAATACTTACAAGACAACAAAAATTTCAAAACTGTTGCTTCTGGCAAGAGAAGTAGGATTGGACTTGAATCATATACAGGGTGGTGTTTCAAATTCACCATAAGGATCTCGGAAACTATGAGAGATACGAAGATGGTTGAATTAGTAAAAAGTTGCGCATTTACCTGACTAACAATATACCGTTGAGAAATTTCTGAAATTCCGAATATACATGGAGATATCCGGAAAAAACCAAAAATTTCGGAAAATGGTTTTTACTTTTTTTCTGGTTTCATTTTTTGAAGGATTCGAAAATAAATTGCACTTCCACGTTGCCACTTTTTCACTGCTACATACTCTACATACTCACCAAACTCGGTGAGATTTTGATCCAATAACTTGAATATAGTTCGATGTGGTTATCGTCTTTCGGGATACAAGTTTTCAAATAATTTCCGATGTCCTAACACTGTTTCTATCGTATTTGTAATAAATTTGTATTATATCTCTTTTTTCTTCATTCGTGAAAGCCATTTTTCGACAAAAAATCAATGACTTGTACAATAACAAAATGTCATTGAGTGTAACAAATTGAAGGTCAAATTCAGAAATATCAAAGTCAAAGGCTATTATGATAAAAATTAATTATTTTCAATATCTCCAATTTTTCGAAAAAGAATGTTAACTTATGATACATAATTGAAAAGGTATTTCTGTATTGAGAGAGATTTCGAAATATGTGGAATAACGTGCTCTTTAGAGATAGGTCCAACAGTAATATTATGCTGTTATAGGTCAGGTCACCTTTGGGTAAGAGCTCGATATTGGTTGAAAATCTAATTGATGCTTTACACACCAAAGGTGAATATTATTATTCTTGGTGATTTTAATTTCGATTCACTGACCCCACGTAATGACTTTAAAAAACTATGTAGCAGTCTTTCAGCATATAATCTGTTTGACGTTGTCAAATGGCCAACTAGAGTGACACAATATACGGCGACAATCATTGATCACTTATTTGTCAACTTTCTGACAATGGGACAACTTGTGTTATCGATATTATTTCTGACCACCGCACCATAATGTTTTACCAGGTATTGATCACAAATCACAAACCCATACTGATGATTACAGGAGATTCTTCAAAAATAACGCAGTTGAAAACTTTATTACAGATATAAAACATGAAACATGGCTAGAACTTTATTGTATCTCCGATATGGCTCAGGCATATCAGTATTTTTATAATAATTTCATGCTTTACTTTGAGAAGCATTTACCAAAACGCAAAGTTCTCAATCAAGTCAAAGGGAAATGTTGGGTTACTAATGATGTGAAAAAATCTAGCATGAAGTTGAAAGACTCGTTCAAATTAAAAAAAACAAATTCCTTCACTATCAGATTTGTATATTCAAGAAAAACGTAAATACAATAGTCTTATTGATTCAGCAAAGAAACAATATTTTCAACAGAAAATTGATAAATCGGATAATCCAGCAAAGACTGCATGGAAAATCGTATCCGAACTCTCAAATAAAACAAAGAATGTATGAAACATAAACCTCAAAATAGATAATGACTTGATCGAAGATGATGAATCTATTGCTGAAATATTCAGCGAATACTTTGAAAACGTCACTTCGGAAACCATATCAAAAATTGTTATGCCCCCACAAGTAAATTGTGAACATCTGATGAAGAAATTAGGTAATCATCATAATTCTATTGTAACGAATTAAAGCATTGACTGTCTTAAACAAATTTATTTTAACAATACTTCACTATCACAACTAATTTATTTACACCACTCAGTAACTAACGCTTAATTTATCTTCACCGTTTGTTAACCGCTCGATTCGCTTTCTTGGTACAGACTACTCTTCGGGACGATTAGCGACGTTTTAATATCGTCAACGAACGTTCCGGATCCCTCTGCGGATTTCGGGACCCATCCGGAATTTTCACGGTATGCGTCATACTGGGAACCGGAACGAGTTCCGCAACTTCGGTGATAAACCATGGCGGCGCTTAGGATTGTACAGCCAAACTAGGTCGCCGATTTCGAATCCTCCAGCATTCGCCTCGATGTCATAGGCCTCCTTCATCCTATCGCTGGCATTCCGGATGTTCAGACGGACTCGTTCATGAATGTCGTCCATTCTCTGCCGAAGCTTGCTGACATAGTCTTCCCCCGCAGTGTCTTGTTCTGGAGGCATCCCAAATTTTAGGTCGCAAGGAAGCCGCAGCTCTCGTCCCATTATAATACTGGCAGGGGTTTGGCCGGTTGACTCGTGCACTGCCGAACGATAAGCCAGCAGGAACAGGTGGAGGTATTGGTCCCAGTCTCTTTGATGGTCAGAGACTACCTTGGACAAGTGGCGGTTTATAGTCCTATTCATTCGTTCCACCATTCCATCGGACTGTGGATGTAAGGCTGTGGTTCTGGTCTTTCGAATGTCCAACAGTTTACATATTTCTTGGAACAGGTTGGACTCAAAATTTCTGCCCTGGTCCGAATGCAGCTCCAATGGGACACCGAATCGACATATCCATTCCTTTACCAGGACGTCAGCGACGGTAAAGGCTTCCTGGTTGGGCAGGGCATAGGCTTCTGCCACTTGCTGAAGTAGTCCATGGCTACCAGGATGTATTTGTTCCCATGGTGGGACTCTGGGAACGGGCGGCGATATCGATGGCGATTCTCTCGAAAGGACTACCCACGTTATACTGGCGCATTGGAGCTTTCGGTCGTATCCTAGGTCCGTTACTGGCAGCGCATACAGCACACTTTCTGCACCAGTCCTTGACGTCGGCTTGACAATTAACCCAGTAAAACCGTTGTCTTACTTTCTGGAGGGTCTTCGTTACTCCCAGATGTCCTCCAGTGACTCCATCATGTATTTCTTTGAGCACCTCCCGTCGTCTGCTCCAGGGTACCACTGTCTGGTGCCTTTCTTCTGCACCGTCTTCAGACTCCAACGCCCGCTTCAGAACTCCGTTTCCAAAGTAAGGGAGTTCCATTGTGCCCTGTAGGACTTAACCGCTGGCGAATAACCTGCTACCTCCTGCCACGTTGGTCTTTGATTGCTTTTCTTCCATCCGATGACTAAACCAAGATCTGGGTCTTTCTCTTGGTCTTCCTTGATCTTATCATCCTCCCAGTTGTCGTCTACAGCTGTAGTTCTACAAATAGCTGCTTCCTTCTCTTCTGCTCGTCGACAATGTGAGCAGTCATCGGGGCAAGGTCTCCGTGATAGGGCATCTGCGTTTTTATGGCTAGTCCCAGCTCGATGTTCTATTTCGAAGTCAAATTCTTGTAATCTCTCAATCCAGCGCGCTACTTGGCCTCGGGATTTTTGAACTGCAGAAGCCATTTGAGAGCTGCATGGTCCGTTCTCAACAGAAATCGTCTTCCATACACGTATTTGTAGAAATGCTCTACTCCTTTGACTACGGCCAACAGCTCTCGCTGGTGACACAGTAATTACGCTCTGGTTTACTGAGCGTTTTGCTGAAGTAGCCAATAACTTTCTCCTGTCCATCCTGGATTTGAGAAAGAACTGCTCCAAGTCCCACGTTGCTGGCGTCCGTATCCAAAATGAACTTTCCATCAGGTAAGGGATAGCTCAAAACGGGAGCGTTGATCAAAGCTCTTTTAAGCTTTTTGAATGAGTCTTGGCATTCCTCAGACCACTGGAACTGGATCTGCCCTTTTGTGAGGCGAGTCAATGGTTTGGCGATGTTGGCAAACCCCAGCACATATCGGCGGTAGTCTTTTGGAATGGGCCAGTCCTTAACTGCTTTGATCTTTTGTTCGTCTACCGCCACTCCTTCCCCGAGACAACGTGGCCAAGATAACGGACTTCTTTCTGGAACAGATGGCATTTCTTGGGACTCAGTTTTAATCCAGAACTCCTCAGACGCATGAACACCTCCAGATTTTTCAAATGATCGTCGAACGATTTTCCGACCACGATTATATCGTCGAGATACACTAGACACGTCTTCCATGAGAGACCTTTGAGAACCGTCTCCATCAATCTCTCGAAGGTCGCTGGAGCATTACAAAGCCCGAATGGCATAACCGTAAACTGCCACAATCCTGAGCCGATGGTGAAAGCTGTCTTTTCTCGATCTTCTGGGGCCAATTCAACTTGCCATATCCACTCTTCAAATCCAAGGTCGAGAAAATTGTGGAGCCGGCTAGCGTGTCTAGGGTGTCGTCGATTCTTGGAAGAGGGTAGCTGTCTTTCTTTGTCACGTGATTTAGTTGGCGATAATCCACGCAGAACCTTGTCGAGCCGTCCTTCTTCTTCACTAAAACGACTGGGGAAGACCAGGGGCTGTCAGAAGGTTTGATGACTCCTTCTTTTCCCATATCGCTGACTATCTTGTCTGCCTCTTCTTCTTGGCAAGAGGGAGTCTTCTAGCCGATTGCCGGATTGGTCGGGCATTCCC
>NW_027412576.1:0-34350 GCF_025532065.1 Leptinotarsa decemlineata
GGAAGTAGGAGATTTGAGCCGTTCTAAGCCTCCCCCCACCACTATGACGTATTAATTGCTTTTTTATTGTTGTTGTTTGGTGAAGTCACTGTGATGTGACCTTGAAGGGTGTGGTGTATGGATTGTTCAGAAATTTTTTCCCGGTTCTAATCCTCCCCCCACCAATATGACGTGTTATTTGCTTTTTTTTGTTGTGCAGTGAAGTCAAGGCGTTGTGACCTTGAAGTGTCTGGTGCATGGATCGTTCAGATTTTTTTTTCATATGAGATTTTGTGTGTGTATGGTGTGTGTGTGTGTGTGTAAGAGAATGCACGGTACAGGTTTCATCATGTGCTTGTTTGTCTATGTACAAACATACGTCTGCATACTTCGAAGATCCTCCAAGTAATGAATGCTCCATCGGTGTGAGGGCACCAAGTTAGTAGTGGAGTGACGTCACAGCAATAACCGTTCAACGGCTAGAGAGCGACATGTTCACTCCACGACGTGTGGCAGAGTAATGCGTATTCATCGGTCTGCTCTCACCTCCCTCGATGTAGTGAAGGATGTGACGTAACGCCCCAGACTCGCCATCAATGGTGACACGCAGGCGGGCGAGACTGTGCTAACGTCTGTCCTCTCCGAGAGCGCAACGACAATTGCTTGTTCGGCTATCGCTCTCGAAGCAGTGAATGATGTGACGTAACGCATCACCCTACCCTCGCTATTGATGGTGACACGCAGGCGGGCGAGGACTGTGCAAACGTCTGCCCTCTCCGAGAGCGCAACGATCACTGCTTGCTCGTGCCGGCAACTGTTATCGCATCAAATTGGGAGATGGGCTTGGCTGTGACGTCAGGCATCTCTAGTGGATAGCAACTAGCAATGTGAACCTTTCACGGTTTCATGGTGGGGGTGACTCGCACTGTTTAATATAAAAGAAATGCCTGGCACACTATGAAATCAGTAGACGAATATATCTGCAGCAGTTAGCAATTGGTAGAGTGTTATTCAGTTCGTAATAGAAGGAAGACGGTGAGTGTATTTGTCTGTTGGAAATTGTTTATATTTTCATATATATTATCATCATGTCCGTTTCAAAAGTAGACTTGAATAAAATTAATAATTTGATTGTACAGGAGGTTGAAATACTAGAGCAAAAGGCCTTATCATCATTGCCAATTGATGAAGTGTACATAATTAAAAATATGTCAACTTATTCTACACGATTTGGTAAATCAATTTTATTAACTTTGCAAGATGTGAGCAATGATAAATTATTTAAAACATGGCTACCAAAACGTATTTCGTTGCAATTCAGTGATGACGATATATCTTGTATCAACTCATCAGGTGGTAAATATACGATGGTGTATTTAGGACAGAGCCAACAAAGTTTTGCTGGCATGAAAACGCGATCTCTAGTTAAATTCAATATGATTGAATAATAATTGTAATAATTTATAGCGAATTTCTTTAGGTCATAGCTTACAAAGTTTTTTGGTGTGAAAACGCTAACTCTAGTCAAATTCAATATGATTGAATAATAATAGTAATTATAATGAATTTCTTATTGTTTTATTAATATTCATATATTAGATGATAATTATATGGAAATATAAACATTACTAACTTAGTTGAATACACCCACTTTGTAACTACAAGTAAAATGGGAATGTGAGTATTATATCACTGAAAAATTGGAGGTTGCTTATTGTTTTTTTTTATTCGATTTCAGTTCCACCATTTAAAGATGTGGATGCAGTACGCAAGTCAAGATTGGGTCGATGTTGTAGATCTCAAATCATCGGTTCAACATTTGTCGTCTAAATTGAAGGTGTTGGGTGATGGAGCCGAACATGCAAGCAATTATGATATGAGTGTATGCTATGATGAAAAACAAATCGAATTATGCCTTCGTGATGCTGAGAACTATTGGAGTGGTGCAGAAGTTTGTAACAAATTTTTGGATAATGAATTGGAATTGTGGCAACTTTGTGAGGTTATGATTGAACTGAACCTAAGAAGATTCCTGTATAGCCTCCAACCATACTTGCCAGAATGGATTATTCATCACTTTGAATTGAATGATGAAAATCGAGAGGAAATTGAAGATGGTCGCGAAAATGATGATTATGAGGAAGAAGTTATTTTAGATAGTCTGTATGTTCCTGTAAATCATAAATAATGTCAAATAAAAAACTTTGATTATTTTCATGTTTTATTTATTTAAATCTCATGAAATACAATAGAAAATGATTACAAAACAATAAATATGATATAAAATACAATACATGATATAAGTCAGTTACAAATAAAAAAAAGATCATAAAACAGTATATGATAGAGTGAAAAAAAGTGTCAATATCTGCTATGAACTGAACCATCCAATGCATTGTATGTTAAAACTGTATCATGCAAAATTAATGCATATACTTTAGTGTTGTCTGGAAACTTGGTCTTCCTCGTCTCAAACTCAATCTTTATATCAATAGTTGATGATTTTGTTGCATTCGGTTGATGGGAACAATCGATGACGAATAGTGGATTCTCTCTAAATTGCCCAATGTCCATCAGAGGTTCACTCATATCTTTATCATAATAACTTCGCTGGAAACTCTCAAAAGCATAATAAGCAGGAGCATCAAGTTTTTTATCGAAATTCAAATTCCAACGCTCATATGGATAAACTTCAGAATTCAAGTATACTCGAATACTATTGATATCAGCAGTTGTGAATTTTGTAATATCCTGTGTTCTATCTTCAGATGTGGTAGTACTTTGGAATGCGATGATGACAAAACGAGGAGTTTCCAATGCATTAGTTGTTTTGATGGCCCATATGTCTGAAGAAGTCCCACGTAATGATGGTAGTTCATAGAGGTCCCACATACGATACGCCAACTTGATTTTGGCATTCAGACCGCTTTTGTTTATTCTACTCAAAAGTTTGAGCTTGTGTTTATCATCTGGTACAATATGTCTTATTTTCCATTCGATTTTATTTATTTCCAAATCAGCATCAACCTCACCTATATACGAGTTTTTGAATGATCGAGCGATAATCAAAATCAATTCCTGTTTGGCATTCAAGATACTTTTGTTGTAATCTTCAGCAAAACCCATCAAATATTTCAGTGGTAGTTTTCCACTAAAAACATGACTGTTTGTATCCAAGATATCTTGCTTCAATTGTGAAAGTCCCCAACCAGATGTCAATAATGTGTTAGCATGAGATTGTCCAAATGATATCATGGTTTTCATTGTAGATGTTATCCCAGGTTTTCTAACAACAGCCACTTGTTCACCACCCATTTCATAACGAATTTCGTCAAAGAGAAATGCAATTGCATTATTCGAGAGATAGCATGTTTTCGCTACATCTTTGGGGGTGAATTTACCTTCTATGTAAATGAAGCTGTCGGCAATATCTAGTATAACATCTTGATTATTGATTGCAATTCTGATTTCATCCGAATTCCTGAATAGCGGTGATCCATAGGGCTTATATGTGTGCTCATGTAAACTTATGAGAGAATGATCGAGCACTGGTTCATTGAATATATTCAACTTTTCACTGTTTGTTTCGAGCACCATTGTTATTTTCTCACTTTCAATCCAATCGATTTCAAAAATTTAAGATCACTCACAGACAGAGCGTTATGTGCTAACTGTTTAGCATACACTTGTGGAATGAGCTTCTTTTTATGCACACTTTTCTTTTTATGCACACCTTTCTTTTTGATAGTGCAACTCGTTTGGGATTGTTCAATGCGATTTTGTCTATTGTAAATGAAACCCATAACAACAGTTATTCGATTTTCTTCAATTCCAAAATAATGAAAATCTCTTCTTCACTTCCAAAATCGATAAGGTTATTTTTTTCATCCAAAATACGCACTGTAATGTTGTGAATCAATTGACGACCTTCTGGACTGACAGGCATATATATAATACTGTGTGGTTCTTTAGTAAGATTGTAGCCAGGTTCAACATCAATATCGAATGAGAAAAGAATGTGAGATTCTTCACCATTTATATATGAACCTGATATTATATTGCAATCTAAGCGGATAAGTCTCACAGTTGTAATGTTTATTGGTAATGATGATTCATGTATCTGATTTGGTGGAAATATTCCATGAGCGAACCCCATCATTTCTGCTATAGAATTTGGATGTGTCAGATCAATTTCATATTTGGATCGCATTTCACATTTGAATGTATTATTATTGGCGTGTAGATAGAAAATATCATCTGCAACGACATCATTTGGTTTTTTATCATGAAACAATCTGAACATGATATGTTTCTGTATGACGGCATTGATCTCTTCTATTTCGTAAGCACCACATGGAATTTCAATTGTCAACTTTTGGGGTATCGATGAGTTGTCATTACTGATTCTAAAACTAACTAAGTTATTAGCTTCAGTTATATTATTGATTGTATTGCATCCATAGAATCCCAAAAGTCCTAATCCATAACGACTGTTCCTATCCAATTCAATTGGTGGAAAAAAATCCGCACTCAAGACACTTGTCCCGACAGCTTGTAGCTCGAACTTTCGTGACATGACTGATGAATATTTTGAAACACATTTCAATTTATTATTGTACACAGCAACAGCACATTTGAGACAATTTACACTTTTTGGAAGGTGTTGTATTGTAATAAGTATCATTTTTATTGATACCAATATTCACATCCTCTATATTACAAATACAACACATAGATTTTCGAGGTATAGGACCATCATTAACATCCGAATCTGAATTTTGATCGTGGTGGTGCTCATAACAATATCTATGTTTCATTATATCGATGTCATCTTGCAGATGCTTAGGCAACTTTTCCCAAACATATGCAATCTCATGTGCAACACATGCAAGTATCACTTCCTTAGGCATATTTGCAAGCATCACTTTATCCATTTTTTTCAAGGTACCATATTTTGAAAACATTCTAAGTGAAAACCCCATTCCCTTGATAGCCTCCCGATCCAGTTTTGGTGTTGAATCCATTTTTATTTGGAAAATTATTTAGAGAGAAACTGCAAGCACAAGTGACCACAGAGAACTGTATTAAATTTCTGTTGTCGATCATAGTTATATTTGATTTTTACATTCGAACATTTTCGAAAGAATCGAGTCAATTCCAATGGTGGGGGTAGATCTCCAAAACTATCGAAATATGTGACTTCTTTCCCACATTTTTTATATGCCACCCAATGTGTTCCTGGTCCACTTATTCCATCTAAATTAACAATAGCTGTCTCGTTTTGTTTTGGACCTGAAGATGGTAATCTATCACGCATAAAAACACCACGAAAATGTGGAATTTTCATTTTTTGTGCATAATAACTGAGATCGAGATCAGTAAGAGGCCTCTGAGGTAGGGGTTCAATCAGTTTTTTGTTTTGTTTGTGGCTTTGTATGGTTTTAAATATAGTCCTAAACCTTTACGGTATGGTTTGAGATATATTCCACTTCCGCGTTTGCCTAATGCTACAGCCTCCATGGTTTTATTGTGACGATTGGCTTCCATTAAAGCCGCTCTGCTGGCTTTTGCCGAATTCACGGCCTTGGTAATACCAGCAGCGGCTCCCGCCAAACTTCCTAGTGCGGATAGTCCAGCAAAAATTGGTATCAATGGTAAAAGTCCACCGATCTTGGGAACAGGAATTATGCGTGGTGTGCGGATTTTCTTCTTTCCACCGGCAGCTTTAAGGTATTTACGTGCCGCCTGCAATGCCACAGTGATAGCTTTTTTGCTATTATTCGTCACAAATTGATTCCCACCAGCTTTCTTCAATACATTTCGCACTTTATGGACTATCCCAGCACCAAATGCAACTTTTTTAATATTATTTTTCTTCGATTGTTTCCTCTTACATTTTTTTCTTATTGGTACTACAACCCATGCCCATATGTCTTTTCGCTTTCATAATGTTGGTGACAAGTAATGCAGCTGCTCTTTCCCCAATACTCGCGTCCTTTGATTTAACCCTATCCCAAGCGCTGTATTCAAGTTCTTTGTCGGCTAAATGTCTTGCTGCAAGATCAGATGGATGCTTAGAATATTGAATATCGTGTTTTTTGCATTCAATATCTAATTTATTGATTCCAGGATCGTTACGAGCTAAACGTTGTTTCAATTTTGTACCCGGTCCACAGTATTGATATCCTCCAGGTAGATGTAATTCGAAAGGAAGTTTGTTTATTAAATCATTAACAAAACCCACAACCTCTTTTAATTTTACGATCACTTTCAATACGTCCGTATCGTTTGATGGTACACATTGAAATGAATAAGCTAATAACATTTATATAGTCTCCAACCACGGCACGATGCGCATTGTAAAACAGAAAGAAAAGTTTGCTGTAGATAATCTAGATGAGAAATTTGGGTGTGGATTGAATGGACAAAGAGTATTCAGACATGGTCCACTACTTCCATCATCAGTTCGAGGACTCATTATAGGACCTTCAAATTGTGGAAAGACGAATGCAATGATATCACTATTAACACATCCACAAGGATTGAGATTTAGAAATGTGTATCTCTATTCGAAGTCACTCAATCAACCTAAATATCGTACTTGCGAAGTGTTTTGGAACCTATAAAAGGATTAGGTTTTTATACATTCAGCAATAATGCAGAAATAGTGGAACCCTCCGACGCTAAGCCTAATTCTGTTTTCATTTTCGATGATGTGATATGTGAAAAGCAAGATATTATTAGATCATATTTCTGTATGGGACGTCATAAGGATGTTGATTGTTTTTATCTAGCACAGACATATTCACGGGTACCCAAACAGTTAGTGCGTGACAATACCAATTTCATTATAATGTTCAAACAAGATGAGACGAATTTACATCACATTTATTCAGATCATGTTTCACCCGATGTAACATTCAAACAATTCCAATTGATGTGTGTTAAATGCTGGGAGGATCAATATGGATTTCTAGTAATTGATAAGGATAGAAAAATAGATGAAGGTAGATATCGCAAAGGATTCGATAGTTTTATATACCCATGATCTTGTTTTTGAAACTTATTCGATCACTGAATATTGTAGAGGTCACTTCATCAACGAATTGAGCTATAATTTAAAAAAGGCATTATGAATACAAAAAACGATTCTGAACATAAAAACAATGAAATGAATTTGAAACGTCAACTAGTAGAGACAACAGAAGCTGTCAGACAGAAATTCAACTCTATCAAGAATGATAATATTGAAAAATCGTTCGACACTTGAAAGATTGTATGAGCCCATAATGAAACCATTGAATGTTTTATCATCAAACGCTACTTCTAAATCAGCAGTGTTATCACCAAATCGTGGATCTGTTCAATCTACTTCAAATTATCCCATGAGTACTCCAATAAGAAGAAAACAATCTTTTGATGGTGTATCATCTGTGAATAGTGACACGAGCACACTTCAAGACGATATGAGAACAACTCTATTCGAAACACCATCATCGTCCCACATCGATTCCTCGGATCCTGACATCTCACCTGTTATGAATGAAAGTGGTGAAGATGTTTTGATGAAACATTTGAATAATGTAAAATCTAGAAATCCAGCATATGATGGAACATTTGGCGTACGTATGGATCCAATTACACAAAAGCTGAAAATGGGAAGTCTAGTGGTACATTTCAAAGATGGAAACATTTCATTTTGGGATGCTAATAAAGTGAAAAAATATGAATGCGCAGGTAGTCCAGAATTATATGATATGATCTTTTTGAAGAATCCACAAGATGTTGATAATGAAGAAACTCGTCAAGTATATTCCAAAATATTGAAAATAACGAATGCTCCATATAAACAATATCATCTGAAGAATGGTTTTAAAAATACAAATTCTAAAAAATTTCGTGAAGTCATCAAACCACTATTAGACTCACGACAATATCCAATTAGGAGTAGAAGTAAAATTGGTGGAGCACTCAACGAGTGAAAATGGAGAAAACATATAATTCTAAACCTGCGAATTATGTGTACTGGAATTCACCGAAAGAGTTAGTTGCTCGCCTACGACTATTGGTAGCATCAAAGTCAGCTGGACATACCGGACATGATAATGAAATAATTTCAATAATTGAAGAATTACGTGAAGAAGGTATAATATATTAATATATATCCACAAGTAATGATCACTGTCACATCATCATTCAATGCAGTAACATTATCACTTTTTTTCTCTTTAATCATATTGAAATAGAATGACTAATGAAGTAAGTGATATCAAACGACAAGTTGTTAATGAATTACACAGACCTGCAAGACGTAATTTTCGTAGAAGAATAACTACCATCAAAGGTTTTGCAGATCTATGGCAAATAGATCTAGCTGAACTACAACCTTATGCAGAAAGTAATGAAGGATACCGATATATACTTTATAGTAATTGATTGTTACTCAAAATATCTATGGACTGTGCCAGTTAAAGATAAAACAGGTAGTACAATAACTAATGCAATGAAATATGTACTGAAGAAAGCCAAATTTTCCCCTAAACATATACAAAGCGATCAAGGGAAAGAATTTTTTAATAGAAGCTTCTCATCTCTCATGCGAGAATATAATATCAATCATTATTCAACATTCAGCACAAAGAAGGCAGCTATAGCAGAAAGAGTGATTCGTACAATAAAGGCATGGCTCTACAAGGAATTTTCGATGAGAGGTCACCACAAATGGCTTGATATTCTTCCAATTATAACTAGTAGATATAATAATAAAGTTCATCGTACAATAGGTATGGCACCCATCAATGTTGATTCAACAACAAAATTGAAATTCAAGGGTATCAATGGAATTGGAGGAAGACAAAGTAAACCCAAATTCCAATTGAATGATATTGTACGTATAAGTAAATACAAAAATATTTTTGAAAAGTCTTACACTGCGAATTTTACCACGGAGCTATTCAAGATTGTTAAAATTAATAAAACCATCCCAACGACTTATAATCTTGAAGATATGAATGAACAGCCGATTAGAGGATGTTTTTACGAAGAAGAGTTATTACGAACCGAGAATCCTGACGTATATCTGATTGAGAAGGTGTTGAAGAGAAGAAAAAATAAAGTATATGTAAAGTGGTTAGGTCTTCCTAGCGAACAAAATTCTTGGATTGATGAATCAAATATGGTTTAAATGTATCTAATAGTGACTTTTATGAATAAAGTAATATTAAAGTTCATTATTGTTTTCATTTCAATTATAAGTATGTGAATTGAAAAATATTGCAGCGGTAAACATTGCCCCAGCCATTCGCAATGTTCTGTGTATACCAAACCAAATTAATTGTATACTCCATTCCCGCTTATATTTTTCAACTCACGATATTGAAAACACATTATCATTCCCAAAACTAATCGCCGTCACTTTGAAATGCAGTATCCAACTCTTTTTGCCAATTATCTCTCACTGATAATGCCGTCTCATAAAGCTTAGTCGACTCCTCAAGCTCAGCCTGAGCTTGCATTCTCGAACGTTGATGGAATTGCTTATCTTTACCTATTTTTGAACGGAGTTCATCAGCATCTTTAGACATTCTAGCCAATTCAACCTTCGCTAATGCAATCTTGGCATCTAATGCTTCAAGAGTTTCATTATTAGCATTAATAGCTCG
Organism: Leptinotarsa decemlineata; assembly: GCF_025532065.1. NCBI lineage: Eukaryota > Metazoa > Arthropoda > Insecta > Coleoptera > Chrysomelidae > Leptinotarsa > Leptinotarsa decemlineata. The sequence goes on from NW_027412576.1 coordinate 9,642, forward strand.
CTCACTCTTTTCAAGTTCAGCAATAGTCATCTGTGCCTTTACAAGACGGTATTTTGCTTTCCTTTTCATTTCCCCAAACCGATGGAGGGGACTGAAAGAAGATAGCGGTTCAGCTTTCAAATCACTCTTCATTTCTTTAGGAGTACCTTTTGGCTTCCTCTTCGATCTGTCACTTTTCGTTGCGGGTTTTTTCTGTCGCACAACACTTTTGGATTCTTTCTTTTCTTTAAAGTCAGTGACAATCGATGAAGATGCCTTAGTAACCTTCCTCTTGATTGTTCTAGATTTCTTATCAACACCAAGAGGAAGGGTAGATGAAGAGTGTTTGAGTGATGATAATTGCGAAACGATCGGATTTTCAATAATAATTTGCTCATTTGGTTCTGGCACATCTGCAAAGTTAACGAAGTCGTTAATATCAAAATCATTTATCGAATCTTGACTCGATAAATGTAATACTGGAATATTTTCAAAATCAGTCTGATCGATATCAACAAGTGGTGAACCATCTTCAGCAATCAATAGCGGCATAGAGCTCATGATTATTAAGGTCTGAGGAATGATATGTGATAGCAATAGAATGTGGATAGGAAAGGTGATGATGTTACTGAGACCTCACCATTTATAGAAGAAAATAAACTAGCGCATGCGCTCTTTCATCAACTGGCACATGCGCTCTCTCACTGAACTATTCACGCATGTAACAATCTTTGTCATTTAAGAGGAAAACTTTGTGTTGCATGCATGTATTTTTAAATGTTAGAAAATAATACAATTAATTCAAAATATATATATTATATATATATATATATATTTATTAATAATAGAGGACAATAACGATAATAAAAAATATAAAATGAAAAATGTTAATATGTCTCTGTGGATGTGGAACGTTCTTTGACTCTATTCCTCAATAGTTGTTGCTCGTGCGTCAAACACCAACATTGAAAAAAATGGATTCTCCTATTGGGGTAGAGTTGACCAACCTTCTCACACAGATCCCAAGTACTTCTACATGCATTGCATACATGATTCCAACAATTCATGGAATATGTATCACAACGCAAACAACGTTGCAGTGGAGTTGGAACGGCAGCACAGGTACCGCAAATATTTCTACAGATACCTATATTGTTAAATATTATAGGTTCGGAACACTTCAGACACTGTAACTGTTGTTGATGATAATCCGATTTTGTTCGCTTCGGTGGATGAGAAGGAGGCGATAGTTGAATCCGCAACACGCAATCACTACACATACCAGTACATGGATTGATTGAATCCTTAGGTCTACTTATTTGACAAAAGTAGCACACAATAGCCCCTGCAATCATCATTGGGTAGACACACACTTTTGGTTTTTCATTCCACTCTTTTGGAAACGGCATTTTACTAATTCGATTAGAAATATTAAGAGATGACTTACAGAAACTCTGAATGCTCTCTCCTACACCTACGATCTCTATTTATACAAATCAACATCATGTGAAAGTATAGTGGGATAACTTCTCCTACTATTCCACTCTAAACGAGTCAAGTGGGAGTCGCATCACCTCCTATATAAGTCGACTTGCAAACCTAGAGTTCATTCATTCACTCTCTACAACTGTGAGCAAACAACAACAAGATGAATTCTGCAAAAATAAATGCTGCATTAAATAGAATATCTGCTGTTGATGAAAACAATTGGATAGACGAATCAGATGATGAGGATGTCAATGTTCCGCTAGAGGAAGTGATAGTTGAAGCAGAAGATGTTGGAGTCGATGAAGATGAGATAGACGAAGTTGAAAACGAGGCCAACCAAAGCGACGAAGATGATGACGTGATGGAGTTTGAGAGGGTCATGGATGAAGAAGGAGATGATGAAGGGATAGAAGCTGACACAACTGAAGGCGATGGTGCTTTGAGGATCGGTATGCGAACGCTCAATGTCAGTGAGACACTGGAAGATCCCTTGGATTTGTATTGTGCAATGGATGCATACGTATTGATCAGCACAATAGATGGAGAGAACAAAAAACTATGTTGGTGCTGCTTTCGGTTTTATTCGCATAGAAACAATAATGGAGGGTGGTATGCCCATGTCAACACCCACAACACTGTCTCAATTATGGAAATGGGACAGAATTGGTGTGAAGCTTGCGAGAGGCCACTAACAAACTTCACCCGAGTATCTACATGTATTATATGTAATAATGTCCAACCTGTGGCACAATAACCGTGGACCTACTGGTCAAAAAAACAACAGCCCTTTTCAGGGCTACATTATTCACACAAACAGTAGTTAGTTGTATTAGTATTCATAGATTATATGACAAATGAATACTTTGACTAATAAAAGTCTAAGTAATTTGTTAGTCTTTGAATATCTATACATTATATGACAAATAAATTACTACTTTGACTGAAAAGTCGATATTTGGAATTTGATAGTCATTGAATATCTATGCATATGATGAGTACTACTTTAAATGAAAGTTGAAGTTGGCATTTTGTCAATCATTGTATGCATATAATGATGAATACTTTTACATACATACATTTTGTTTGAGACTATAATGTTAACAATGGTATGAACCTGTTTCTGTTTGAAAGTATAATGATAGCTCTGAAAAGAGCTATTTTTTATTGTTTCAGTCTTCAATTGTAGCCCTGAAAAGGGCTGTTTTTTTTATTAATCCATGCAATGGTATGGACTAACGCTCCTCATCATCATCAGAAACAATGATGATTGTATCATCATCTGTATCTGATGATATACTGATGATGTCATCCTCATAATCATCTGAATCAGACGATATACTAATGGCATCATCATTAGCATAATTATCTAGCTCGTTATCCTCTAGATCGTCTAACTCATTGACATCCATCTCTAACTCTGCCTCTACTTCCTCTTGCATACCTTCTTCCATACGTGCCGGGAAATCATCAGGTAGATCATAGATACGTTGCAGCATTTGTGCAAAATTTGTACTGAAATGATCGAACGTTGAATCTATTCTATGTACCTGGATGGGGCCTGTACTCGTCATAGAACACTCTGGTACACTCATCGGTTCGGTGGTGGAATCAGCACTCGACATTGTGAAGAATGATATAGAACTGGGATTGATGCTTTATTTATATTGGAAAAAAAAGGAGGGGTGAAGTGTAAATGTAGAACAATTCAGTGTTTGAAATTCGAAAGCAATAAGAATGACAATTTTCTTGAAATTCTAAGTGATTATTATTATTAGAAACTCTGAGTGATTATTATAAAAAAAACTAATAAGGGAGAGGGAAAAAGACACTGCCCCAACCTCGCAGTGCCTCGTGTACACCAACCAAAAAGTGTGTACTCCGTGGAAGGAAAGGAAAGGAATAGAAAGGATGGGAGAAATGAGGAAACGATTACATATCATCGTCTGAATTCAGGACTTCATCAATCAGGATAGGGGATGGTGGAGGACTATCATCGGACTCATTGTCAGCGTCACCGTCATCATCGTCATCGCTGTCGTCGTCGTCTGTGTTTCCGGACTGTGTATCCCATTCGTAATCATTCCGCCAATCATAGGGATCTGGATAATCCCCATCAGACAGGTCCGCTTGATCGGTTCCAGTAACGTGAAGCACTTGTATCCGATCATCATAAATTATGTCATCATAATTCATCGAGTGAGGTGCAGTCGTGGAGGTAACGAAACCTTCATGGATAGAAGCCCAGTAAGGATGTTGATGCGCTGGGTCACTGTACGGCTCAGTAGTTGAATCAGGTTCCATGTTGAAGGTGGCTGATCAACTGAATATTCCAACAGATAATTCCTACTTTTATACTTTTGAAAGGGAGTGGGGGAGGAGTGGGGAGGAGAGGGGATTAAGTGGGAATGAATTTCAAAAATGACATGAGCTATATTCCATGAAAGAGAAAATTGAAAATACTATATGAATTATATGAAATATACTTATTGATTTCATTATGAAACATATTTTCTTCCCAAGAGATTATTTACAATAGATTAGAGAACACAAAAATTGATGTGAGGTATTTGCATAGAAGAACTTGTAATTGAAATAAAAAAAGAAATAATAATGAGACGAAGTGAAGAAAAATGCTCCAACCATCGCATTGTTCAATGTGTACCAAACCAAAACAATGTACACCCTTAATTTCACTTCTTTTTTTTTATTTTATTTTTATTTCCTAAAATTACAAACATAAACTTAAAACTATCTTAATTAAATATTCCTAACTAACCTAAAACTAATCTTACTACACTTACACTTAATCTATGGGAAAGTTTTTATAAAAGTCACTAACTTTTTATAAGTCTCTATCGAAGAGGTATCTGCTTCACACTTTTTCTCCAGAGATGCATACTTCCGATCTAGTTCGGCTATTACTTTTTCTGCTTCCCTCCGTCGGTTAACAATTTCAGCCATTTCGCGCTTCCTTTTAACCAACGCGGCCTCACTAGCTCGAGAAGCATGTTCTGCTTCCTTACATCTCTGTAGAAAACTGTCCAACATTTCACTAACCTCTCCGATAGGCTGTCGCACTTGTGGCACTAACACTTCAGGATTCGTCACCGGTGTTGCCAGCATCGGCGAAAGCGGCACCACCGACGGAGTGAATACGATGGGAGCCTCCTCCGATGGGGACAATACAACTGGTGGCTCCTCCGGAGAAGGCGCCCTAGGTTGTTCCACTACTGCTGCGGGTGGTGTGGAGGGCCTTAAGCTGTTTGGAGCGGTCGACCAACTACCTGCATAAGGATTAGTCCTATTGCAAGTAGCTCGGTACTTAGAAATAGGACCAACCTTCGCTGCAGGTCGTTGGCAAACCTTCTTTACAGGCCTGACTTCCTCCTCCTCCTCGAATAAAGTCAGGGCTGGTGGATCTGCACCTAACTCGTGAAGTGGATGCCTTCTCCTGCTCTGTCATAGGCATGATGGATGCCACAGCGTTATTTAATTCCTGAGTGTTGGATGCCATTCTGAAAATGTAAAATAATACAAAGTTAGTAGATGTAAAAAATTAAAGTACATTGTTAACTTACTCAAACTTAGCTCCTCGTCGTATAGTACACTGCTTCTGGTTGAGTATGGCTGGACTGCTCTGGATGACTGGAGTTGTCGTACTGAATGTAGAAGTACGTGCTCCTCGGGGTATCAACATCATTGGGAGTGGAGGGAATGAGGTGGGGGCGTGCATGCGCAATGGTTGGAATATGGTGGGGCGAGAAATGGTAGGAAGTGGGCGGGGTGAGCAATGGTGGGAAGAAAGCGGGCCGCGCTCCGCGCGGCTTACGCCCCAATTCGCTACGCTCGCGCCGGCGCGCTTCGCGCGCCGGCGCGAGCGTAATGGGGCCACCACCCCGGGGGGAGGAGGGGGGGGGGTGGGGGGTGGGGGGCGGCGGGGCCGCGCTACGCGCGGCCTCGCCGCCCCCCACCCCCACCCGCGCGCTTCGCGCGCCGTGAAACCTAACCTAACCTAACACCTATGACCCTAACCTACAGTATGTATTAATCTAATCTAACCTAACGCGGGAGTAAATTCACCATGTTGGTTCAATTAATACGTCATCTGTTGGTTTTGGTTTTGGTTCTATTATTCTAACATTTGGATCAATGTCCAGTCCTGGATATCCCAGTCCACCTGATGGCCTGACTTTATGGCTTTTCTCCAAAACTTCAACTCTCTCTTCTAGTACATCATACTTTTTCATTGTAGTCCCTGTTATGTTTGACATAGCATCAAATTTTTTATTTGTAGACGCTGTTATGTCAGACATTTTTATGTCCACATCATTTGTAAGTTTGTCAAATTTACGAGTGAAAGTTATCCGAGCCTCTGCAATTTTATCGTCAAATGCTTGACGGGCATCGCGAGCAATATTACCTATTGTGGATTGTATTGCAGCTTGTAGGGCTAGAAGTATAACCTCCTTTGTTCCGTTAATTTCCCCCTCAAGATATGATACAGTTACACAATCACTCTTGTCAATTGGTTCGCTTATATTTTTCAATATTTTTCTTTGCATGTCATAATGACCATCTTTTGTTAATTTAAAACCAATCCCGGGAGGACCTCGAATGACATTACCACCCAATTTTCTTTTTCTACCAACTTATCGATTGTTTTAGACATTGTGCACTCTACGATGATTCTTTTCAAACTGATATTTCTTTCATTTACATTATGTTATATACTTTACAGTAATTGGTTAGGAAAATAGAAATGAAACAAATAATATTTTTATCATTTTTTATTCATCTAAGTAACTTGGTAAAAGTGATACATATAATACATAATACAATAATCACAAATAATCACAAATAAGAATGTTCCGGTTTGAAGGAATAAGCAATAATACTTCGAATTATAATTCAATTATTTATCTCTACAGTCAACAAATTGATTAGTTGGTCTAAGGCGCTCTCTTGAGAAAAAGAATGAACGATTTCAGACACCCAACGAATGTTATCATTAGGATCATTTCGATAAAATTCTATATCGCTATGACCCCATGGAAGAGTTCGAGTGGTATTCGGAATGATGAATCTTTTGTCGTCATGATACGATAAAGCGACTTTATTTTTCAATTCAGTGTAAATATCATGCAATACGCTTCTGAACGAGTTCATCTTCCTGAATATCATACCTCCCTCTTCAATGATTTTTTCATAGTCTTCACATGTCAATTCATTCTTTATAACAGATCGTTTCACACCTTTGGCCTTCTTCAGTTCACCATCAACAGATTTCACGTAATACGCTTTAGCACCTGTACCGTAAAAGCTGATTATTGGATCATTTGGGAATTCATCTTTGAAATTACCCAGAACTGACTTTGTCACTGGAATATTGAATTGGTTTCCTATTTTATAATTAGATGTATCGAACTTATTTATATTATTTTTGATAAATTCATAGAAATTGTCTGTATTTACTTTGAGAATAAGGGAGTCGGTATCAGTGTAGAGTAAGGACGCATCTTCTCCAAACTGTTGTTTGATACATCCATAGAAAAAATCATACATAACTGTTTTAGATAATTCTAGAATGGAAAATCCTAAATATAGTGGTTTATCATAATGAACTTTTACTCTAGCCAATTGAATGGCAACAAAATTTTCTGTAAAAATAGAGCATTTTTTAAAATTTGGTCGAGATATGAGACAACTAGCACCTATAGTTCTTTTTATATTTTCCCAATGTGTAATGAGTCTAACATCAATTCTATTGTCTACGTTTTCCATTGTTTTTCCATAGACTGCATTATTCATTAGTTTGTAGAAATCTTTTTCAGATTTGTTATTAGACCTATTACGCATTTCAGTATTCAAATCTATATAAGGCTTCATCCAACATGATTGCTTAAACCTCAATACTCTATGTGTGTTCATCACTATCAAACCATGATTGACAGCTTGCTGTAAGTTTCTATAGTGAACAATATATTTTCTTTTGTCGTTTAAATTTGGAATTAATTTGGGAACTTTCGATTTTGCATATGGAGGTATCAAACGTTCAACTAAGAATGGTAAATCGGAATGTTTATCATGAAGTTCTTGGGGATAATGTATATCCACTTCCAATACATATCCATAAGGACTATCAATATCCACATTCATTATATCAAGATTGAGAATTTCATGAGGTGCTAACCATGAAAATTCACCTATTGGTAATGGTTGCGACATGCTGTGACCATATAGATTTGTTGCATCCAAATATGAAATGAATGAAGATGGTTCATTTGGATTATAATCCGGTAAAAATTTATTGTTTGCTTTATGTTTCCTTTCACTACATTGACTTATTCCACCACGAATACCTTTTTGAAAGAAGTGAACCATATCAATATCAGTTAGTAATTCCAATTCAATATTAGTATATTTCAACATGGCATCCCACGATAATCGGGTGCAGTGAAGTATTGTGCCGGATCCAATTTATATTTATCAACAGATATATTTCTAAAGTTTTCAAAAATGTCACATAATAGTAACACATCTGACTTTAAATATAAATCAGAGTATTCACCCAAATCCTGACATTCGAATAAATTCCAAACAAGTTGAGCTCTCCCATAATCATTATCTGATACATGTTCACAATTGAGTTTATCATAAAATTGATTTTTGGTTGGAAGTCTTGGATGATTCAGTTTTTCGATGTCATCAACAAAACTATAGGGAAATACACCTTTCTTTCTCATCAAATTGAAATTTTCAATTTGTGGGAAATGTTTGCGCATCTCGATACACTGATCAGATGTTAAATTTGCACCTAAATTCTCCAAAGAACTAGGCATGAATCTGAAACTATCAATGAATCTCATTTTCAAATAATTCTTCTTCACCCTACCATCTTTATCCGTATAGGAGTGTGTAAAGAGATGTTTTGTGAAAGATATATATTTCTCATTAGTTTGTGGGATGACATCCACTTTATCTTTGTTTTTATACAATTCCTTTATGAATAAATGACAATCATATCCACTGAGATTGTGAAAAATTATAGGAATGAAATTTGGCAATTTAAAATTCAAATTACAAGATGAATGAGCAGCAGGGGACCTTTTTTTTCCTGTGAGGTGACAATGATCCCTCACTTTGACTTCGCCATCATTAAATTGTTTGGAACAAATGCCACAATTTGTGGCAGAAGCAAACTGTTCCTCTTCCTCAGGAGTTTGTACATCCATAGGAATAGGAAACCTGAGATGATTTTCATAAATATTTTTCAAATCATCTTCGATTTTGCTAACGAATTTCTGGGCTGCATCCACACCCCTATACGAAACAAATTTTGATAAATCATCATTGTATGAACATTTAATCAAATAAGCAAATGAATAAGGCTCATGTTTGAATGTCTTGATCGAATACGAGTATTCAGGATTTGGTTTAGTGGTTTGAATCGGCTTCAGTACTGATTCAAAATCGGCATACACTACAAATGGTACCTTCATTTGTTTCTCAAAGTTTTCAAAAGTTAGTATATTTTCAGGTACCGTTTTCCCATATTTATTGACTTTGAAATTGGTTGATGGTGTTGTAGTACTCAAGTGATTACAATCATTTATCTTATGACGTAATAGTAATTGTTCATTAGAAAAATATAATAAACAGCCATCACAAAAATATTTCTTATGTTCATGAGCCGATAATTGGCTTGAAACTAATCTTGAAAGATCTTTAATCCAACAATAATGATTATTACCGAAATCATCTGTGATAAGTAACAAATTGACATGTCTTCTAAGTCTTCTCTGAGAGTAACGTAATGGTCCAATTATTTCATACATTATTTTACCCTTCTCGAATTTACTTTCTAAACCGTACACATTAACTGAAATATCATTCTTGTCTTCAAATTTCACAATATCTTTCAACTTTACCGGAAAATTCATACCTGTTACATCTATGACTGTACTGAAATGTGGATACGATGAAACTTCTGATGTTCTATCGATTGCAGGATGTAGTGCTGAAGTGATAGCCCATGCAAAACAATGCTGATCTTCATTACGGACATTAACCACGGCCTTCCTACGCTCGATACATTCAGGCAGCTTCACATATGAACATCCACTGAGCGGGCTGTATTTATTAATGTTCAACTCCAGAAACATGATTTTTTCACAAGTCCAACCTTAAATACAGAACAATATTACTAATCCATCCAATTAAAACTTGGTAGAAATGTTTACCTGAATCACGTTCCTGGAATTCTGTAGTTTGAGCGATAATCCCATTTCGAAATCCATCAAATAAGGAATTCAAATCAGTAGATTGATCAACTGTTCTATTCTGTGAATTAAATGATTTGGTTTCCTTCAGGTCTTGTGTTTGTAGAATATAACTCCCAATACTTCCATATTCACTTTGATGATTTTGTGAACCCTGATGGCCGATTCCAATAATTCTATAACTTTCTGCCTGATTTCATTAAAGAATAACATGTAATCGGTGGAAACAATGGAACTCTGCACCCTGTATGTCGCAATCCGACGTTTGAAGGCGCTCTTTATAATTTGAACACCATCACTGAATTGAACACATGTATTATTCTTATGTTGTAGAGTTCTATTGTGAGAATTCACTTGAGTCAATGGAATCATCACATTACAACAATTACATGTGTACATAGGTGCTGCAGCGTCATCTAATCTCACTCGTTTCACTGATGGCCCTCCTTGGCAACTCTGGAGCTGATGACGACGAAGGTTGTCACTACGGGTAAAAGATTTACCACATTCACAAGAATACATTTTCTATGATATGTTCTCACTAACTCACTCGATGGAAACTGACATAACCAACACTCGCCCGCTTCTTAAATACCATAATCCACGTCGCCTGCGCATCACCGTAGAGAGTGAGGGTAGGTAAGGACACATCGATGCATCCACTAGAGATGCCTGACGTCACAGCCAAGCCCATCTCCCAATTTGATGCGATAACAGTTGCCGGCACGAGCAAGCAGTGATCGTTGCGCTCTCGGAGAGGGCAGACGTTTGCACAGTCCTCGCCCGCCTGCGTGTCACCATCAATAGCGAGGGTAGGGTGATGCGTTACGTCACATCATTCACTGCTTCGAGAGCGATAGCCGAACAAGCAATTGTCGTTGCGCTCTCGGAGAGGACAGACGTTAGCACAGTCCTCGCCCGCCTGCGTGTCACCATTGATGGCGAGTCTGGGGCGTTACGTCACATCCTTCACTACATCGAGGGAGGTGAGAGCAGACCGATGAATACGCATTACTCTGCCACACGTCGTGGAGTGAACATGTCGCTCTCTAGCCGTTGAACGGTTATTGCTGTGACGTCACTCCACTACTAACTTGGTGCCCTCACACCGATGGAGCATTCATTACTTGGAGGATCTTCGAAGTATGCAGACGTATGTTTGTACATAGACAAACAAGCACATGATGAAACCCTGTACCGTGCATTCTCTTACACACACACACACACATACACACACAAAATCTCATATGAAAAAAAAATCTGAACGATCCATGCACCAGACACTTCAAGGTCACAACGCCTTGACTTCACTGCACAACAAAAAAAAGCAAATAACACGTCATATTGGTGGGGGGAGGATTAGAACCGGGAAAAAATTTCTGAACAATCCATACACCACACCCTTCAAGGTCACATCACAGTGACTTCACCAAACAACAACCAATAAAAAAGCAATTAATACGTCATAGTGGTGGGGGGAGGCTTAGAACCGGCTCAAATCTCCTACTGAAGGAAAAGTAACAATTAATGAATCCGTATTATTACCATTTGGAAAAAATAGAGTTGAACAAAAGTTTATATACACGATTTAGATATCGATTTTGACGGAATTTTAGGATGTGATTTTTTGGAACATTTTGAAGGAGTTGTAGATATAAAAGAACAACAATTAAAATTAAATTATGGCACAATCCCGCTAATAAAAGCAACAGAAATGATTGATGACCAAAAATCTGAAGAGAAACAAGATGACTAAAAATCTAAAGAGAAACAAAATCAAAATAAAGTCACTTTTAACCCTGAAACATCAATGGCTGAAATAAATGATATTTTTGAGTATGACCTGATAATTATTTTTTCGAAAGTAAATACGATTATTACAAATACTTAGTGAAATCGAACCAAGAGTAGAAAAAGTATTTAAATTAAAATCGAAACTTAAAAATACAGAAGCTATATTGTTAGCTGCTGAAAAGGAAAAAGTCAGACTTCCAAACGCTCTTGTAAAAATAAATGAAAAATGAGAATTTTTAGTAACAGTTGTGAATGGAAACGCAATTGAAAAAATCCATTGATTTCCCAGACAGAATTTGAAAAATTTAATGAAAATGAAATTCAAAATGAATTTATTGAAATTTTTTCCAAATCGCTCAATAGAAATAAAGAGTTTGCTTCGTCTAGAACATCTAAATGAAGAAGAAAAAGAACTCATCGAGAACCTTTGCTTAGAATTCTCAGACATATTCTATATAGAAGGAGATCCTTTAACATTCACGAGTGAAATGAAACATTCTGTAAAACTAAAAGAGAATGCCCAACCCATCTCAACAAAATCTTATAGGTATCCACACATTCATAAAAATGAACTGAAAACTCAAATTTCAAAACTATTAGAACAAAACATAATACGACCATCAGTCTCACCTTGGTCAGCCCCTGTTTGGATAGTACCTAAAAAACTTGACGCATCCGGAAAACAGAAATGGCGCGTTGTAATTGATTACAGAAAATCACAGTAGACGATAAATATCCTCTACCTAATATCTCAGACCTTTTAGATCAATTAGGAAAGTGTCAATACTTTACAACACTTGACTTAGCATCAGGATTCCACCAAATTGAAATGGATCCTAAAGACATAGAAAAAACTGCATTTTCCGTAGAAAATGGCCTCTACGAATTTCTGAGAATGCCATTCAGGATGAAAAACTCACCCTCCACCCTTCAACGAATTTTAGACCATATGTTACTCGGACTTAGAAACGAAAGATGTCTAGTCTACATGGACGACATAATAATTTATTCCCCAACAATTGACGAACACTTGCAAAATTTAAAACTAGTATTCAAACGCTTAAGAAAAGCTAATTTAAAAATTCAACCCGACAAATGCGAATTTTTAAGACAAGAAATTGCATACTTAGGACACCTTATAACCAAAAATGGAGTAAAACCAAACCCAGAAAAGGTGAACTGCATAATAGACTCTCCAGAGCCTATAAACATTAAAGAAATGAAACAATTTTTAGGTTTAGCAGGTTATTACCGAAAATTTATCCCAAATATTCCAAAATATCTAAACCAATGACACATTTATTACAAAAAGATGTGAAATTTAATTTCGACAGTGAATGTAAAATTGCATTTCAAGAATTGAAAAAAGCATTAACGTCAACCCCAATTCTAATATACCCTAATTTTGACGAACCCTTTATTTTTAACAACAGACGCATCTTCCTTTGCAATAGGAGCAGTATCATCTCAAGGACCCATAGGAAAAGATTTACCTATAGCCTATGCACCTAGAACACTATGTCCAGCCGAGACAAAATATTCTACCATAGAAAGAGAATTACTAGCTATGGTATGGGCAGTTAAACATTTTCGTCCCTACCTTTATGGAAGAAAATTTAATTTTATAGTAGACCATCGCCCTTTAACGTGGTTATTTTCAATTAAAGACCCTGGCAGCCGATTAGCCAGATGGCGATTAAAATTAGAAGAATATCAATTCAATGTAATTTATAGACCCGAAAAATACACAAAAACGCAGACGCTTTGTCTAGAATTAAAAAAAATTATTTCAAAGAATGCGCAAAATTTCATTCAAAAATTTTCGCAATCGAAAATGAAAATCAAAATGAAAACGAAGAAGTTTCAGATACTAACTGGAATAGGTCGAGAAACAATTTTTGAAGAATTGAAAAACTTCACAAAATTGTATGAATCAAAATCACTAATTGACTATTCCAAATTCATTTTTACCAATGACCAATTTTTAGACAAAAAACATAAAGACATAATTGTTTTTTTCTGCAAAGAAACAAACTTACAGAAATTCATGACAAAATACTTGAAGACATTTTTGAAGAATATCCCGATTTCTTCTATAACAAAATCAATGTTGTATCTAGCAAAACGGTGAAAGATCGAAAATATTACTTGATCCCATTACCTTTTGACCATGACGGAGCAATAGAATATTTGTTTAGCTCCCTATGCAAAGACCAAAATTTATTTGTACCAAATAAAGTATACCAAACTCGAAACGAATGTAGGATTCCCAATACAAGAAATGTTATCCTATATTTTAGCTGACAAAGATGACATAAAATTCCAAATATGTCAAAACATTGTAACGATCCCTGACAAAGACCAGATTCCAATTATATTAGACCAGTTTCATAACGGTAAAAACAATTTACACCGTGGAATAAATGAAACTTCACGAAGAATAAAGAAAAAATACAACTGGAACGGTATAACAAAAGATGTTGAAAATTTTATTAAAGCCTGTGAGGTATGTCAAAAAACAAAAATCTGCAGGAAAAACTTAGAAAATCCGTTAGTAATCACGGAAACCCCCAAAACAGCTTTTGAAAGAATGAATATAGATATTTTAGAAATTCCAACAGAGAATTATCTTCTTACAATTCGAGATGAACTTACAAAATTCACTCAAGCATACCCTATATCTGATAAAACAGCGAAATCAATTGTAAACACATTATTGCTATATTTTCAACATTATGGAACACCACTAAGAATCCATGCCGATTCAGGAAAAGAATTTAATAATTACTTATTAAAAGACATATGTTTTACTCTATAACATCAAACTAACATTTTCTAGTGTTGACCATCCACAATCAAATGGTTCACTTGAAAGATTCCATGCCACCCTAATGGAAATGATAAGAGTAAATCTAGCAGAAAACCCTAAAGACCACCCATTTTCTATTATACCCTATGCTGTTATATGTTAAAACAACAGTCTTAATAAAACCCACGGATTTAGTCCTTATGAATTAATATTCGGACACACATCCGGTAGACCCCCAGAAACCTTATATAATCAAAAAGACCTTATGACGAAGTATGTCAGAGATCTTAATAACCGTATGGAATATTATTACAAAGTAGCACGCACAAACACTGAACGAAAGAAAGAAAAAGCTAAAGTAAGATTTGACAGTAACTTACACCATGAACCAAAAACTCATAATATAGGTGACAAAGTATATGTAAAAGAGTCCCAAATCAAAAATAAGTTAGAAAATAAGGTAAATTTTCGTTATGTGGACACCCGGCGATTTTGAAAAAATTTTTGACTGTACTTACGTATTTTGATGCGTAGATTACGAATCCGAAAGAAAAAAGCGGCGCTCTCCCTTATTTAAAAAGTTACGGCCCTTCAAAGTTCAGAAAAGGGCAACTTTTCAGCCTTCTTTTTCACTAAAAAAACTATTTAAAAACACAAGCATTTATTCACTAGGTCACCTTTACACATTATTCCTCCTTCTTTAACACTTTTCACTTCAATAATCAACATTTTTCTTATGAAAAACTTAATTTAAAAACGAATGCTTCTCCTGGTGACATCATTCTATTTTTATGTTAGTTACTAGTGACATTTCAGAAAAAAGCGGTTGGTATTTGCCGTCGCCTACTGTGTCAAATTCGTAATACACCACCAAAAACCAATTTACGATCTAAAGAATGAAGATAAAAAACATTTGAATTACTTCAGGAATATGGACTGCATCAGTCGTACCAACCATATCATTAACCTTAAAAACGTAAAATACAGTGATTTGTAACCAAAAAGCAGCTCCGTACATTTTTTAATATTTCTATAAGAAAAATGTTTATTATTGAAGTGGAAAGTGTTAAAGAAGAAGGAATAAGGTGTAAAGTTGACCTAGCGAATAAATGCTTGTGTTTTTAATAGTTTATTTAGTGAAAAAGAAGGCTGAAAAGTTGCCCTTTTCTGAACTTTGAAGGGCCGTAACTTTTTAAATAAGGAGAGCGCCGCTTTTTTCTTTCGGATTCGTAATCTACGCATTAAATACGTAAGTACAGTCAAAAATTTTTTCAAAATCGCCGGGTGTCCAGATAACGAAAATTTACCGAAAATAAATTTAACGGACCTTTTGATGTAATAGAAATTTTCAAAAACTCAGCATTACTGAGAAATCCTGACACTAACCAAACAACAAAAGTCAATTTCGATAGACTGAAACCAAGTTTGGTTTCAGATCAAGAATGATTCTTCCAAGAATGATTCTTCTACTGGCACTAACGATTCAAATAATCAACGCCCAGTATATGCTAGTACCTGTGAACAACACTATAGGTATTTATTACCATGAAACCGGAAGCATGAAAGTATCAAATGAAAAATGGACTTTATTAGTTGCAAAAGACATGGCACCTGTAAAACAAGCCATTGCCCATAATCGAAACATTCTAAGTAATCTCATTCACCTACTTGAAACAAACAATTTAGGAATGAAAACTTTCAGTTCAGAGATAAGCACACATATTAGCCTTTTAAATAAAGTAGCTGATTCAGTAGAATTAAAATATGAAGAGACGCAAATAGACGCGAATGATTACAATAAGAATAATAAGCGATATAAACGAGGACTTTTAAATGGAATAGGTTCCGTATGGAAAGCAATAACCGGAAACCTTGATGCCAGTGACGGCGAATATTTTAATGAATGTATTAACAAGATTTATAAAGACGAACACCAAATTGAAAATTTATTAAAAAACCAAATTTCAGTCACAACCTCTGTAATTAAAGAATTTAACACTACAATACGACAATTACAGGTTGATGAACAAGCATTTAATGAAGATATAATTCAAATTGAAGCATGGATATATACGCTATCCGACAGAGTATCTTTAATAAACGCAAGGTTGAAAGCCATCCAGCTTCATTCGGTCCATCTCCCATCCTAAATATAACTGAAGAAAAAGAGTTGGTTGATTGGATTATAGACTGCCAGAAAAAGGGTTTCCCTAGGCGTAAAGAAGACATCCAGTCTTCAGTAAAGCAGTTTTTGGATGATAATCAACGTGAAAACCATTTTACCAACAATTGTCCCGGTGAATATTACTGGAGTTTTTTCCCAACACCAAATCGTTATTTTTACACCTCGACACGTGTTTCGATCACCAAGAGGAAAATAAAACAGTTTTATCTTCCTCTTGAAGATGATCACTTGGTGATCGAAACACGTGTCGAGGTGTAAAAATAACGATTTGGTGTTGGGAAAAAACTCCAGTAATATTCATTACTACACCAAAGGTTCCAAACAGTACATCACAAATTATCCCGGTGATGGATGGTATAAGGCATTTCTCAAAAGGCATCAGGAATTAACGGAGAGAAAATCCGAAGCCATAACTTCAGCGTCCTCGAAAATAAGTGAATCGGATATCAGAAAGTAGTTCCAAGACATTAGTTCTTATTTAAAAGTGAAAGGTTACGAGAGTATTTTAATTTTTCCGAACGAATCTTCAACGGGGACGAAACAAACTTCCAGTTGTGTCCCCAGAACAAAAAGGTTCTTGCTCCCAAAGGAGCAAAGAATGTGTACGAGACAGACGGAGCTCAAGCGAAGGCATCTCTAACCGTGCTATTTTGTTTTAGCGCCTCTGGTATTTCTACACCACCACTAATAATATACCCGTATAAAAGATTACCAAAAGATATTGCCGAGTCAGTTGAACTCGAAGGTTTTCAAGCCGCCTGTAGTGACACTGGATGGATGAAATCCGAAATTTTTTATGAATATATCGGTAATGTGTTTCATCCTTATATAAAAAGCCAAGGAATCACATTTCCTATCATACTATTCGTTGACGGACATAAGACACACCTAGACCGAAAACTGAGCAGTCTTTGCTCCAAACTCGAATAATTCTTATAACCGGTGTGAACTTGGCAGTTAAAAGGTAGCAGCCAAAATCCCGAAAACACCCGAGCGCACATAGACGTACGTCGAAAAATTATTACTGAGAAATAAACATTAAAAAGATGAAAAATTATTAGAAGCTCTATTATTATCGCTGAACGAACACCTCGGGCAACTCTTTCGAATGTGCCTACTAAAAAAGCAGAATGAAAAAAAATTATAAATAGGGGATGAGTACATTTGTAAGAAATTATCTATCACTGAAAACATGTTTTGTTATCAGACGTAGTAGATGAGACCAGCAGTTAGAAGGGCTCAAATAGTGAAATAATTGAAGGGGGTCACATGGAGACATACCTATAAAAAGTAATCGAAACTCCTAGAGAGAAAAAAGCCTGTCAAATGGGGATAAAATTCAAAACTGAATCGAAAGTCATAAAAGGAAAAATCCTTTCACCATAATTTTATGTTAGAAAAATCGATTTTGAAAATGATATTATACTGTGAGAAGCAAAACCGCCCAGGGATACCAATACAAAAATAATTTGAAACTCATGGAAGAAAATATCCTGTCAAAATAATTTCATATTAAAAAAATCGAATTCAATCATAATAACGATCTGTGGAAATCACAACATGAGACCGCCCGTCGAAGGGGGTCAAATGGGGTTATGAATACAAAAATAAATCGAAACTCATAGAAGGAAAAATCCTGTCACAACAATTTCATGCTGGAAAAATCCAATTCGATCATAATAACAATCTGTGAAGATCACAACATGAGACCGCCCGTCGAGGGGGTCAAATGGGGTTATGAATACAAAAATAAATCGAAACTCATAGAAGGAAAAATCCTGTCACAACAATTTCATGCTGAAAAAATCCAATTCGATCATAATAACAATCTGTGTAAATCACAACATGAGACCGCCCGTCGAAGGGTCAAATGGGGTTATGAATACAAAAATAAATCGAAACTCATAGAAGGAAAAATCCTGTCACAACAATTTCATGCTGGAAAAATCGATTTCTATCATAATAACAATCTGTGGAAATCATAACATGAGACCGCCCGTCGAAGGGGGTCAAATGGGGTTATGAATACAAAAATAAATCGAAACTCATAGAAGGAAAAATCCTGTCATACTGGAAAAATCGATTCCTATCATAATAACAATCTGTGGAAATCATAACATGAGACCGCCCGTCAAAGGGGGTCAAATGGGGTTATGAATACAAAAATAAATCGAAACTCATAGAAGGAAAAATCCTGTCACAACAATTTCATGCTGGAAAAATCCAATTCGATCATAATAACAATCTGTGAAAATCACAACATGAGACCGCCCGTCGAAGAGGGTCAAATGGGGTTATGAATACAAAAATAAAATCGAAACTCATAGAAGGAAAAATCCTGTCACAACAATTTCATGCTGGAAAAATCGATTCCTATCATAATAACAATCTGTGGAAATCACAACATGAGATCGCCCGTCGAAGGGGGTCAAATGGGGTTATGAATACAAAAATAAATCGAAACTCATAGAAGGAAAAATCCTGTCACAACAATTTCATGCTGGAAAAATCCAATTCGATCATAATAACAATCTGTGGAAATCATAATATGAGACCGCCCGTCGAAGGGGATCAAATGGGGTTACGAATGAAAAATAAATCGAAACTCATAGAAGTCACAATAATTCTGTGAAAATCACAAGATGAGATCGGTCGTTCAAATTGGTCAAGTGACCAATTTGAACGACCAAGATATAAATTCAATAATAAATTGAAAATCCCGGAAGGAAAAATCTTGTAACCATAACTTCATATGCATTTCAAAAATTGAATTCAATAATGGTATTATACTGTGAGAAGCAGAACATTATTCCGGGCTTCGAAGGGGGTTTACATAGAGACTTGAGAAAAAGAAAAATTCTATCAATAAAATTTAGAAAAACCAAATAAAAATATAAACATGTTATTGAATGCAACAGGGTAGGGTTGTCAAATACTGAAATGAAATGAATCATTGATCAGATATTATTCGAAATTTTTTTGACAGAAGTCTTGTCTCTTTGATTCGTGAAATAGTAGATCTAATGAGTTCAAAAAAAATTCAGTTTCAAAAACTTTGAATCAATATAATCTACACAGTTCACACATTCCATTTATTGTTTTCTCTGTGATTTTCAATCCATAATTTATATCAAAAATTGTTAAAAGGCATTTTTTATGTATATATCTCAGACAAGTTCTACACTTGAATGAAAACTGTATGTCGTTAACGATTTGTCCACAGAAAAGACAGATATTGTGCATTTGTTTACTGTTTTTTCAGTAGAAGCAGTTTCAGATCATTGCGGAATACTGAAGCATCAAAATATTCTAATAAACTTTTTTGCCTCGC
The DNA here is from genome assembly GCF_025532065.1 of Leptinotarsa decemlineata. Classification (NCBI taxonomy): domain Eukaryota; kingdom Metazoa; phylum Arthropoda; class Insecta; order Coleoptera; family Chrysomelidae; genus Leptinotarsa; species Leptinotarsa decemlineata. Next base: position 29,507 of record NW_027412576.1, read on the forward strand.
AATTTTCATGAAAAAATATATGACATATACACCACAATTGAAGCTGTCCTTTTGTATCACATGTACCAATGTATTATAAGTCCAATTTTGACTTTCTAGTTGTTTTAATCTAAGAAAATATTTAAATAGTTCTAACAATTCGTCTCCAAGTAATATTTCCTTTCCCAACGGATCTATGACAGTTATTAATTTTTCGGAAAAAGATACTTTCAATAAAATAAAGTGTTGGTGATTCGCAACTGGAAATATAACTGTATTTTTATAAAAATTTACAGAGTCTACAAATTTTTTTGTCAGTACTTCTTCACCAAAAATTATTGATGATTTGGCTACTGAAATTATCTGGTATCTCTGTTCCGAATTAAAAATATGCAAACAATGATCCACTATGAAACTACTTAGCCATTTTCTTTCCGTTAAGAGTTAAATAGTCTTCTACTAATATCTTTTTATTGAAAAATCAATTTTCGAAATAGATGTTACTATGTAGCCACGATTGTCGCCAAGTTGTTTATAATAATTTATATCGGATACAAGTCCGTTTTCAAAAAAACTAACTGGTTTCGTGGTAGTCCATTTTTTTCGGTGGGTGATAAATTCCTTTCCGGCAATACCAGTTGAGGTAACATATGAAAATAATAAAAATCCTTCAACTTTAAAAACATCATTTCCCAGAAGTGTGTTGATCTATAAACTCTCACGATTTTTATTTTAGTGAAAGTGAAGATTACCAAATCACACCATGATCTATCTGTTATTTCCAGAAGACCTTGAATTTGATAGTGGTAGTTATGCTCAGACTTTATAGATGAATTATTTTCCAAAAAATCAAATTTATGGATATAAGGGTCAACATTTCGCGAATTATAGGGACACTTCACTTCTATAATACCATCTGTATCAATAGCCCATCTGGAGAACCAGCTATGAACGGATATTTTCTATGGATAATGAGTCCAGATGGTAGATATGTCGAGTTGGTCTCTTTTATGTAAAGAGCAATTGCCTTTTGTTCATATTCAATGCCGTGTTTTGTTGCCGCTGTATTTATTTGTTTTCCAGATTTTATGTCTGATATCATATTTGGGTATGATAATATATTTCTTAGTTTGCAAATTCGACCAAATTGGAAGCGGTTAACCGTATTTTTCGTTCTTCAAACCATTGTGGACATAATCTCTGAGTTCGTGTCATTTTTTCCAGTTGTTTCATCTGAACTTCCGACAAAGATAGGTTTCTCAAAATTTTTTCACACTTTGTATACAAATTTTCAGGAATATTTTCTTCTTTATTTAATGAAATATTGAGCTCACATATTTTACATATAAAATTTATTGAAGAATATGACCGGTCTCCTTCTGAGTTATCACATAATTGATGAATCCAACGCTCACATTGATCGCATTTCACCCAAGAAGTTTTTTCCTCAAGCATTCCGTGGCCGCAGTATGCACACTGAGCTAATTCTTGATCATCTTCCGGAAATAATACACTCTGTTCATTACTTTGACTACTAGTCTGATTTCTTAAAAATCTAGCATCAAAGTGAGTAGTACTCCTTTTTTTAGATTTGCGCATCCAACTCTCTCGAGATCCTTTCTCTTGAGCCCAATCCTTGTATTTCGTTAATCGAGACTTTTCAATTCCTAAATCGCATTCAATTTTCAATGATAAAATGTCCTCTCTCAACTTTCTAATGAATTGCGAGCACTTTAAATTTTTTCGAGATTCGAGTTTGTTATATTTCAGTGTCCCAAAATAATTTCCACAATTGAATTACTGACTGATTTCCTATCAAACAATAATAATCCACTCCATAAAGGACAAAATGGCAAATATTTGGTGATAATTATATTGAAAAATTCTTTATTAAATATATATGTTTTTCTCTTTAAATAGTGTTTCTTCGACAATAATTGTTTCGATTTTTTTCAAAAATCTAATATAAAAAGGACTGGAACTGTAAATACTTTCATTTTTATTTTCTTTTTCGGCATATTCAGTATTTACTCTAAAGCCGTCGTCTTTTAATGTCTCTTGAAATGTTTCTACTGCGTATTCAACTTTTTCTCTAGCCAGTTGTGTCAGTTTCCTAAAAGCACATTCCGTTTTTTCGTTGCGGTATTCATAATTCAAAAGTATGAAAATATTTTCGACGAATGTTGTCAAATTTATCAATTTCTTTGATTAAAATGGCAGATGCGATAATATCTTTTAAAATATTTCTTTGGTCTATATTTATGCATAGGTCATTCATATCTTGGAAACCATTTTCATGAAATGAGCACAGCATAGGTAGATTCCCACCAAGCAATGATTTTCCAGACTGGTGAAACCTTTTTCTATTAACACATAGCATTCATGTAGATACTCTTTCAAAGTACATCTGTTGAATGCTTTACAAATTGCATGTATATTAGCGAATGAAAAGTCTGTTACAACACCTGAAACAGTACCTGTTGTCTTCGCAAAAATATCTAAAGTCATTCAACAATTTGAAAATAGAATTTGAATCGTGTGTCGAAGAAATCATAGAAAAATATGGGATATATTCTTTTAGGTTTCTCAATCTTGATTACCGCTGTATACAAATAAACCGTTTTAGAATTTGATGTTGGTTTCCTTACGACTCCCCCTGTTGCATCAAAATAAATGATTCCTAACGATTTTTTATTCTGTGCTTTCAAAACACTCAACTGTTCAACGCTATAAATTTTTACGCTGAACGGGAGACATATCTCTTTAATATACTCTGGGTGATCATTCTGCATTAATATTAAATCAAAGAGATCGTCTTTGTCACGATCCAAATGTGCCATTGCTTGGGACCTTATCTTCCTCAAGGTTGAATCAGATTTGATTTGTTGCAGATTTTTACCTTTATTTAAAATATTTTCGTTAGCTTTCAGAAAGGTTTTTTTTTGTAAGAGAATGACTTTTCATTCAATAATCTCTTCTTTATCAATCGTCTTTCCACCCCTTTCACGTGATTAGTTAAATGAAATGGATGGTTGTAATTTGAAGATGTACTAAACACTTGAACAGTTCTATCAATAATATTCAATCTGAATTTTTACATCCATAATTATTATGTTTACAAATACCATATACGTTAATGATATTATTTTTCTTGAGATATTTAATGTATTTGAACGCTATAATGCAAACATTGTTCACATATTTAGCAATTCGATTTCGAAATACATATGGATAATATTTTACATATAATCTTCCATCGGTAAATATCTTTCTCCAGATTTTTTCCTCAACCACAAATACTCCTTTCTAGAAAATTGCAGCTTCTATAAGCCGTTTTAAACCGATTTCCCGATGATATTAATTGAACTTATGGGTAAAATTTCAGAGCAGTTCCTGGGACTGGATAAATTCAATAGTTCGTCTGGAATTTCAAAATTTTCCGGTGAAACGTTTTTATGATTTCCATTTATAGCTTTTGCTCCTGGGCATTACCTCGGTACAATTCTCTGAACTTCCCGAGTTTTCCATTTCTGAACGCTGACTCTGTTCAACAATGTCACAGTTTGTAATCGTACCTTGATTTCCCCTTCGACGGTACAATCTACTGAATATTTCAGTTCTTTCTTTGGAGTAGAACAATATTCAATCGAAACATCATTAAATTGATTATCGTCCATTATACTACAATTACCGCAATTTTCATCCAAAATTCTTTTTTTTAATATTTTCCACATGTAATTAATTCTTTTTCTATTTTTTAATCGAATTTTTCATACCAAATTTTTTACATAGTATAGCGTAACAGAAACATCACTTCGATATGAACTACACAATTCAACTGGATCAATGTTCATTGAAAAATAGCATTTTCTTCAAATTATCTTCATTCAAGGTACTACAAACTTTCGTGGTGGGAACATGAGAATTATTATAATTCCTCATAAAATATTTCTGAAATTGTTATTTCCATTTACAATTCTCTGAATTCGACTACAAACGCAAATGATGTTCCTTTCAGAGAATCAGCAATTTCTCGACAAATATCTTTTTCAACTATATTTAGGTTATATGAAGGAATTTTGTCTTTTAGGCTATTGATATAGCTTCGAAAGCCTTTTCAACGGGAAGGTAACGTTTCTTCATAATAAAAGAGTAAAGAACCAAAAATTAAAATTTGAAACACAGAAAATAAAATCTAGTAAAACAGCGTGAACAAGAATAAATTCAAATACAATCCAACAAAGCTCTCTCAGGCAAACGCACGGCAAGTATCTTCTATAAGTTGATCGCTGGTAGAAAGCCAATAAAATTTGCGTTCGGTTAACGCGATATAAGGTAGGACGCGTATCTCATGGGACTAGAAATAGTGCCCATATCTCACTTAATTCACATGATAGACAAATAATTCTGAGAATGAAACTTGTTTTAAATTTTCTTCTCTACAATTTTTATTTGAAACATTTTTTCCTAAATACCTCTTTCTTGTAATAGTACAATACAATATCATTTATATCCCCATTTCATCCCCTTCGAGGCCTGTCTCATCTTGTGATTCTCACAGATGATTATTATGATCGAATTCAATTTTTTCTACGTGAAATTATTGTGACAGGATTTTTCCTTCTATGTGTTTTAGATTTATTTTTGTAATCATAACCCATTTGACCCCTTCGACGGACGGTCTCATGTTGTGATTTCCACAGATTGTTATATCATCGAATTGGATTTTTCAGCATGAAATTGTTGTGACAGGATTTTTTCTTCTATGAGTTTCGATTTATTTTTGTATTCATAACCCCATTTGACCCCCTTCGACGGGCGGTCTCATGTTGTGATTTCACAGATTGTTATTATGATCGAATTGG